>NW_026997993.1:0-8987 GCF_035044405.1 Drosophila montana
TAAGTTAATACCTAAGATATCAAAAATAACAACGCCTTTGATATCCAGCTTACCAACATTTGGTTCCCGCATGTGGCAAGGTGTCGCGTATGCAACTTTAGGTGCATAGCAGGTCAACGCGCTCATGGGACAGCCAACCGTGGGATCGCTAAATTGGCATATTTAACGCACATGCCAATAATTTGTGGAATCAGCGGAACCAATAAAGTTCGTTGGTTCCCAAGAAATGCGAACCCCTGCGAAATGCAGAATGGGGGCATTTCCTCATTTGCAACAACACCAAGCTGGAGACGCCGACGCCGACAGCGACGCTTCTTTGTTGGACTGAGGTTTCATTAGGGATTAATTAAGATATAAAAATTAGTTTATAACTGGAACTCAATGTAAGCACATAGTGCTGATTAATAATAAAAAAATTATATTTTTTTATAAATATTACCATCAAATTGGTTAATTGGCGCCCGAGCAGGGACCCGCGAAACTCATAAAATCAAAAAGGACCATAAGAAGTTCGGCAACTAAAGCCAATAAAGGCTACAGTGTTTAAAGTTTTTCGCGAGTCAAACATTTATAGTGATTGGCCCCTTAGTAGGCTACTAACACAAGTGTAGTGCAAAAAGGAGGGACGTGTTTAGTCCCAGCCACATCCTGTAACAATTATACAAATTCACATAGTGAAGAAACTCAATCAATCACGTAGTGACTACTAATAACAAACAATTTTCACATAGTGAAAAACAAAACCGAAAACACGTATCAAAACAGTGATTTCAAAAAAGAAGTTCACGTAGTGAATTACAGCTCCCGATCAATAGGGATCATTAATAAATAAAATAATATAATAGTGAATAAACACAGTTCACCGAATAAAACTAAAAATATTTTTAAAGGATTCTTACCATCCGAGAAAAGCTAAAAAAATAAAAATAAAAAAATCAAACACAAACAACCATAATACAAAGCCCAGAAGAAGGAAGAAGAAACAAGAACAACAAAAAAGACATCTACTACAAGAAGATCAACTCCAACTATAACTACTCCGAAAATACCCTCATGGATTCCAGGATAGTTTTAACTTTAATGTAAGTCATTATTATCGTTTATATTGTTAAACTACAAGAACCTCAGCAATTAAGAATCACTACTATTAAGAAAAAAGAAAAACTTTAAGAAATACAAATTATATGAACGCAGAAGAGCTGATAATAGAATACTTGTCAACAATGTCACTAAATAATTTGCCCAATACGACTAACCCCTCTGGTCCTTCCCCACTTACTCTTTTTTCCACATCCCAAAAAATAGAACTAACAAACTTGATTGAACAGGTAGTTAGGAACGCGGTTAATCCGGTCATAGAAGAAGGTTAGGGCCATAAATGATAAAGTGTTAAGTTAATAAAGTGTTAAACCTTGAGAAACTTTATGACGGTCTGAAAGGAACAAAAGAGCAGAATTACATTGTCAAAACTGTTCCCAATCTTGCTCCTAATAACATAATAAATACAAAGACTCAACATCGCGTCATAGAAAGCGATTAATAATCTGTTTCAACAGCTTTGCAGCCGAAACGCATGCAGAGTTTGTGAGTGAATGTTCTGTAACAATTCGAAAAAGGCAAAAGAGGAAACGGGAAAACAAGAACAATCAACTTGTGGTTGGTGAAGCGCCTAATTGCTAAGACTTGAAGTAAAGCACAGCTTACAATATTTACATGTTGGAAAATTGTCAACCAAAACGCAACCAGAGGCGGGGTTGAGATATGTTACTAACAATCTTAAGGTTAATATTGATGCGCTTACGTGCTTCAAGCTGGTTAAACTAAATGCGGATTTATCATCACTGCGACTTGTCAACTTTAAGCTGGGGGTTCATGAACCGTTATTTGCAAAAGTCTATAACTCTTCGTTTTGGCCTATATCAGTAAAAGTGTCTAGATTCGTGCACAGGCCTAAATCTGCGAACGATGATACTGCGATAAATCTGGAAGCAGCTATTCTATTGCTCTCGAAATGCTTTTTCATGAGACCGGACTAACACGCACGCTTTACCCTGCTTCGTTAGTACAACAACTTTTTCGTCTAATTTCGCTGCACTCGGCTTCCTTCGATATTTGCTGCGCTGGACGGATTGGTAACCTGATGCGTGCTGCAGCTACTCTTCATACACTCTCTTTATCAGAACGCTGCCCTTATCTTCACCGGACTGCGTTTTGACAATCGGTAAGAGGCTTTACGATTAACTTACAAGGCCATCCCTTCCCTTGCGTTGGCCACTTCCTCGCATGGATTATTTGGAGTTCTGGAGCGCTTTGCTCGGGCTACGATGTTGTTCTTTATCGGCGCCAGTGCGGCAACTAGCTAGTCGCTCTTCTGATACTCTTCACGTCTTGGGAAATAATTCCTTAATACCATCACACCATTCAATTGCGCCTGCGTTAATGCTGGATTCAGATAAAGCTACTGCTAGTCCCAAGATTTATTATCAGAACATATCTGGTCAAGTGCTTCACATGGGAACATCCCAATATGATTTTGATGTCATAGTACTAGTTGAGACATGGCTCAACTCGGATTTCTATGGCGCTGAATACTTGACACCAGAACCTTTCGTGTCTTTCGTAAAGACAGAGACGCTGTGAAAGTACAGCGCTCGAGAGGGGGTGGTGTTATAATAGCTGTGCGACACACATTGCGATGTGAAATGCTACGGCTAAATTACGATGATTCACACAGGACCAGTTGGCCGTGCTTGTGGTCGGCGGCACTGACACTATTTGTATATGTGTCTCATATATGCCGCCTAATAGCCCTTTCGATCTATACAAAGCGCACGTGGACTACATTTCGCTATGTGTTATGTGAGATTTCAACCTTGGCAATCTGGCATGGTCGTCGTTTCCTAATTCCACATCCTAACTGTAATCCAATGTTCATCATCCACACGAAATTGTTGTCATTGATGAATTATGTAGTATGGGCTTATCCCAAATTAATACGATTTTCAATCAATTGCATAAAATATTAGATCTACTTTTTCTAAATTTTGACGTTAATTTTAATTCAAATATATGTTTAAACCCTCTCACTAGAAGTGACATGCATCATGTTCCTATCCTATTGTTAGTCGAATTTTATACATTCTTCCCTCTTACACAGTCATATAACATATATGACTATAATCTTACTCACTGCAACTTTAATATTATCAATGTTTTTGCACTCTCGATTGGCAGAGATTCTTATCGCATAGCAATTTGGACTACTGCTTTCATAACTTTATTTCAGCTCTTCATTATTTTCTGCATGATCATGTCCCACAGAAAAGGCAGGGATTGCATGGTTTGACTTGGTACACAAAGGGTCTAAGAAAACTGAAAAACCTACGCAACAAATTTTTTAAGAAATTCTGTTAATTTCGAGGCCCTCCGATTGGGAAACATATTCTCTACATAAGCGAGAGTTTGAATTTTTAAAAAAATTTTCTACAGCCAATTTATACTAAATATCGAGGATGGGATTAAGATTTGCCCAAAAAACTTCTGGTCGTTTGTCAATTCGAAAAGAGCAACCTCGTCGATGCCGTCAACTGTGACACTTGGGAGCCGTCAGCTAATTCGGATTAAGGTATAGCAGATCGTTTTGCCAGATATTTTAGCTCGAACTTTCCAAAATATTTTAATTGCGACGAGAGCTTTTCAATTTTTAAAGATGGTAGGTAATACCACATTCATAATTATAGGGGCATTATAAAACTATGTATTATCTCTAAATTATTTAAGCGTATGGTCGTCAAACATATCTCCTTTGTAATTAAAACGTATTTTGATCCTAGACAGCATGGCTTCTCGCCGAGCAGATCAACAGTGACCAATTAAGCAATTTTTACAAATTTTGCATCCCGAGCTTTGAGCGTCGTTGTCAGGTTGATGCAGTGTATACTTACTTTTCTATATCCTTCGATAAAGTCAGTCACGTCGTTCTCGTTAAGAAACTGTCTAGGCTGGGTTTTCACTCATCTTTATTAAGCTGGTTAAAATCCTATCTGTCTGATCGTTATTACCGCGTACGCATCTACAATAATTTGTCCGCGACTTATGTCCGCTTCTATTTAACTGATTTATTGTTGATATAGGGAGTTGCTTCCGTTCGTCCGATTATCTATTATTTGCCGATGACCTTAAAATATTCAAATGCATTTCGTCTCAGCATGATTTACTGATTTTGCAGAAGGACTTACACAACTTGTCTGAATGGTGTAGAAATAATCAGTTACGGGCAATAACTTACTCGTTAATCAGAAGCCTTGGACTTAGGAGTAATTTTCGACTCTAAGTTCTTATTCATTCAGCATATAAACTATATTATGCCTAAGGCGTAAGCGATGTTTGAGTTTGTTAAGTGCAATTCTAGCCAGTTTAAAGACCCGTTCACAAGATTATCTTTATATTCGGCCTTTGTGCGGTCTATATTAGAGTATGCCTCTTATATCTGGACCCCATCCGCAATTGTGCACACAATAGGATTGAAAGGCTGCAAAATCAGTTTTTAAAATTTAATTTACATTGCCTTAACTTTGCTGACGCCTTACCGTCATACAGAGCTAGGTGGTTATTACTACATTTGACATTTCCAGAAGATAGAAGAGTGATATCAGCGTTGCTTTTTCCACACAATGACATATGTCAGTCTTCTTTCGACCTAATCATAGTACTGCATCAGGCTAAGTTCACTTTCCTTGTCGGAGGACGTGTAACGAAATCTTATAGGCGTAAGTGCAGTCTAACCTAGCAATTATCGCATCAGAATTCAATATCGTGTTATGCGACACCAGTAATGCTTTTGCCGATCCGCTCATTTTATTTGTTATGATCGTGACTGATTGCAAATGGGCCTTACTACTGTGATATGTTTACAAAATTGCATTTGCGTCTACAGCTGAATGTCTCCAAGACACGTATTCATCTTGAGCATCATCGAGCTTTTCTTTACGTTTAATGTTCGCATTCACATTAATTGTTTGGTGTACTTCTACCTTTGATCTGAAACGCCAATCGAGCCATGCGTTGCTAACTGCGCCTACTATTGAGGCTGTTAAAAGGTTGGTGTCCATTATAGTTTGGTTTGGGGTTTGTTCTAGAGGACTACTTTCGTATTTTTCAGGCTGTCGTTACTGTCGTATTCTTGCTTTATTTCTCTAAATGAATCTCCCAACTCTTGAACTTAGATCAGACAATTAGTGAACTCACACTTTTCACAACACTATAATGCTAATCATTCATATTCGACGAAATTAATCAGAACCAGAACAAAAGTACACTGCGGTGTGGTTTAAAAATATATGTATTTTAGTGCAGATACCTGACGAGTTGTGTGGATTTTAATGAACTTCTGTTGGGCGCCAATTAAAAAAAAATGGATAATTATTAAATGGATAATATATATCCAACCTTTTGCTATGTTTGACTTCCAAATACTATCTAAGCTACCCGCGGTCAAACCGTTTTCAAGCAATATCGCTGATCTGGCGCCTCGTACAAGATATCAGTTTACCGCCGCGAACCATTGCCTTCAGAGTGCTGACAGAACAATTTACTGTATGAGCATTATGATTGCAAGAGTTAGAAAATTGCAAATATATATATACTAGGAGGGCCTTAGTTAACAAAAAAAACCTTCTTATAACCTCGGAAATCGATAGGTGCTTACATTTCGACTTCAGGGTATCACAAGTAAGACTGCTTTTGTCGGGAAGATACATGCTACACTATATACAAGGCCAAGATGACGTCATAAAGTTTCGAATTCCTATTTCGAATGGATTTTGCGAAAAGTGTAAAAGACATCTTAAATAAATTATCATTTTTATATATCCTATCTGGATACAAAATTTGCCCCGAAATTTCAGACAATAATTCATTGGATGGAAAGGAAGGGTGGATTTTCTTCATCTCTTGTTGCACTTTTGCAACACTTTTCGAAGTGAAGGGTATTGTTGTTGTTCTTCATAGTTCTTGCTAAGTTGCACAGCTGTTACAAGAACACCATTATAGTGAAGCTAAAACAAACTTCAAATATATTATTTTTGTGCTTGTGACGTATATTCATTTATTAAGGAAAATTTAGATACAGTCAATAAATTGACATAAAAAATCTGAAAATGCCTTGCAAACGTTATGAAAATTATAATTCCGATTTAACAATCCTTCAAATTAAAATTAAGATATCGCAATATACACAAATAACTATTTTTATTCTTATTTGTTATTTTACAGCTCTTGCCCTTTGCGACTGGTCATTGTTACAACAGAAACGTCGGAACTTGGCCCGACGACACTGCTCTCCTAGAGAAACATCATCATATTTCGCAAAAATGTCTCGTATCGGCTGCAATGAAATCGATAATTTAATGCAAAATTTAAAAAACGCCATTAAGCCTGGCAAACCCCTTGATTTGAAACCTCTTATTCTTAAAGCATGCGCAAATATGTTTAGTCAATATATGTGCTCAATGCGGTTCGATTATGAAGACAAAGAATTTCAACAAGTTATTTTGTATTTCGATGAAATTTTTTGGGAAATCAATCAAGGACATCCATTAGATTTTTTACCTTGGCTCTTGCCTTTTTACATATATCACACGCAAAAAATATGTCATTGGTCTTCCACTATTCGCAAATTTATTTTGGAGCGGGTAATTAATGAAAGAGAGTTGCATATCGATATATGTAGATGAACCTGACATTGATTTTACAGATGCGCTCTTGAAGAGTCTTATAGAAAATAAAAACGTGTCACGTAATACAATAATTTTTATGCTAGAAGATTTTATCGGTGGTCACTCAGCTGTTGGAAACTTAGTTATGCTAGCTCTTGCTTACGTAGCCAAGGATCCTGTTATAGGAAAAAAAATTCAATGCGAAATCGATTGTGTATCCGAAAGCAGTCAACGAACTATTACCTTACATGATATGGATAAAATGCCTTATACCATGGCTACCATACTGGAAGTCTTACGATACTCATCATCACCTATTGTTCCGCATGTAGCCACAGAGGATACATCGATATCAGGTTATGGCGTTACTAGCGGCAGTATTGTTTTTATAAATAATTATGTGCTAAACATGAGCCATAAGTACTGGAAGGATCCTGATAGATTTCAACCAGAAAGGTTTTTAGAAGAAGTGACTAGCAGTGTGTCAATGCCACCAAAATGCCATGAGAAAAGGAGATGCTCCGAAGAGTCTGATTCAGGTATTGAGTTTGAAAAAGATGCAAGAATACACAATTCATCTGTTCAACATCGATATATACCAAGCAAGCTAAATAAACAAAATATGAGAGAAAACTATAAGCCAAAAAAATTGCAACTTAAAAAAAATATTCCCCATTTTTTGCCTTTTAGTATTGGTAAGCGCACATGCATTGGACAAAATTTGGTGCGTGGATTTGGATTTGTTTTGTTAGCCAATATAATACAAACCTACAATATAAATAGTGTTGATCTTTCAACAATTAAAATAAAACCTGCTAGCGTAGCGTTACCTACAATTTGCTTTCCGTTAGTATTAACACCAAGAGTATAATATTCAATTTTATAACAATGGTTGAAACACGTATATAATATTCAACATACATACATACATTTAATTTAAATTGAATTATTTTAGTGAGGTAGTGCAATTGTATTTGTTTTAATGGCTTTCTGTTTTTGCTCACCCATTTAAAGTATTGCATTAAGAAGTAATGAAGCATATTAAATTATTAAAGATTATAAATAGCTTATTAGCCGATTACCATGATTCACGTAAAGCTTAAAAGCAATTTCTATAAATATATATTCTAAATATTGTTCGATATATGTATATCTAACATATATATATTTATTAAAATAAATAATATGTATAAGAGAATGTGAAACATCTGCTCTTGTATTTTTAAGGGACGACAATTGAAGAATATATCTTATCCTATACGTATTTTAAGTCTATATTTTGAATTTTTAAGTTCTCTTTATGTACATAAGTAGTTACATAAAGAGTTTTTCGAAAGACTGAAAACGTGTAGTTTTATATGCTTCTAATTATTTATTTAACAAAGAAAATATATTGTAATCTTTTATTTTTATTATTATATTTGGCGGGTAAGAATGGACATAAAAATGAAAAAAGTAAGCAGATCGTAAATATATATCAATTTAGCGGACATTGACATGATTCCAATGTCCAAGGAAACGAGAATTTCAGCAATGCATTGTGTATGACATAAGATCTGAAATGCAAACCTCCTTGACGTCGATGGGCACTCCAATTATAGGTTTTAAAACTGCCTAATTTAGGAGGGAAAGAGCGGAGCGGCATAGTTAGTTTAAAATAAGATTTTCAGTTGGGGATTGTTCGCACCAAAGTGAAAGGATAGTTTCTCCTTAAAAATCTTGATACTATCAGGACTTGAAAGAAGTATTGCCTTGGCAACTTGGGTGCTGTCTTGGGCCCAAAGTACATTTTGCAATGTGCTATGATCCCAACTAAGCTATGTGCTTTCAATATCGACAAAACTAAATGAAATACCTAATGCATAGCAAACACAAAGGTCGTGGGGTTTTGGTTAATGTCTTTCGGTATTTGCGTGGGTTACACTTCAAGCCTGTTGGAAAAGATAAATTTCGATCCAGTCGAAAGAAATAATAAAAAAGTTGACAGTGAGACAATTAAAAAGAAGAGCAAATTCACTTGCCAAGCGTCGATGTCTAGTGTTTAGTACCCGAACTACATGTCCAAGATCCATCAATAGACTGACTGCAACTGTCTGCGAATTACCTGTTTCATCTGAACTAAGAAAATAATTATATGGCAGCAGCTCTTCGAAAGCTATCAGAGTGGCTGACGGCGAAAACCAGGGCACCAAGCCATGGAAGTAGATCCTTCAACACGTTCCCGATAACCAACGCAGTTCAATAGGAAACTACAAAACTCAGATTTTTTTA
>NW_026997994.1:0-4371 GCF_035044405.1 Drosophila montana
AGAGGGTAATATAATTTTGTCGTGAAATGTTTAACGCATAGAAGGAGACATCTCCGATCCCATAAAGTATATATATTCTTGATCAGTATCAACAGCCGAGTTGATATAGCCATGTCCGTCTGTCCGTCTGTCTGTTTCTATGCGAACTAGTCTCTCATAAAGCTATCTTTATGAAACTTTGCAGAATTCCCTCTTTCTGTTGCACGCAGTTCATATTTCAAAAACAGCTGGATCGGACCACTATATCATATAGCTGCCATAGGAACGATCGGTCGAAAAGTAGGTTATTGTATGAAAAACATTTTTGTTTATAAAGTTATATAAACGTGGTATTTATTAGTTTTACTACGCTCCCCATATATATGCAAAATCCTTTTAAAATCGGACAACTATATCATATAGCTGCCATAGGAACGATCGGTCAAAAATTAAGTTTTTGTATGGAAAATTTTTATGTTTTTCAAGATATCTTGACCAAACTCGGTATTTATTAGTTTCACTACGCTCCTCACATATATGCAAAATTCTATTAAGATCGGGCAACTATATCATATAGCTGCCATAGGAACGATCGGTCGAAAATTAAGTTTTTGTATGGAAAATTTTTATGTGTTTCAAGATATCTTGACCAAACTCGGTATTTATTAGTTTTACTACGCTCCCCATATATATGCAAAATCCTATTAAGATCGGACAACTATATCATTTAGCTGCCATAGGAACGATCGGTCGACAATTATGCTGTTGTATGGAATTTTTTTTGTTTTTCAAGATATCTTGACCAAGCTCGGCAATTATTAGTTTCACTATGCTCCCTCCACTTATGCAAAATCTTATTAACATCGGGCTACTATATCATAAAGCTGCCATAGGAACGATCGGTCGAAAATTAAGTTGTTGTATGGAAAACTGTTTTGTTTTTCAAGATATCTTAACCATACTCGGCAATAACTATTTTCCCTGTGCTTCTTAGATACGGGCAAAGCACTATGAGCATTTTGAAAAGTTTGGGTCTGCAAAGGTATTAAATCTTCGGCGTGCCGAAGATAGCACTTCTTTCTCGTTTATTATTCTATTTATTACAAAGCTTAAATTGAGAATTATAATGTGTATATGTAACGTTTTACGCTTAGGTTGTAGTTAGGGGGATGCGTGTGGAATAGGTAGCGTGGATTGCCTGCAGAATGGCCGTAAAGCATTGCTTCACAGGCATGTTCTTGCTACCTAGTCTTAGAAGAGGGTTCAGGGTATCCTCTAGTCGGGAGCTCCCGACTAGAACCTCTTATTGTTTTATACCGATCGCCACCTTCCCGCTACCACCGCAAAGCTATAAATCAAGTTAATTATCCAACTTGTATTGCCCATCAATTTAATCAACAATTTATATGCAATTGACTTTTTGAAAATACTCAAATATTCTATATTATATTAAACAATAAGATGTACAGTCGATAATTTCATTGAGATCGGTAAAGAAACACAAAAGTTATGTACGCACGTGTTAGCAGCAGCTAGCGCGAATTCCAAGAATTTCTGTATGCATGTACACAAACACATTCATGCGCGTCTGCTTTGAATTCTATCAACAGCATTGCAATTGCGATTGTATTGTTTTGTGCTGCTATTTAAGTTGGTTTTTTTCTTATTAAAACTCAATTATTGGTGTGGCTCTTTATTTTAATTTTTCTTTATTACTACTAAAGCAAACGAGCGCGTATCGCCAGCTGCATTTGGTGTTGGAAGAGGGTTCAGGGTATACCCTAGTCGGGAGCTCCCGACTAGAACCTCTTACCTGTTTTTTATATACTTTTTTCTAAAAACTCTGCTAGATGCATTTACAAATGCAGTTGAGTACGTTTCGCTTTATTCATATTCAAACTTAGACTAATGAAATATAATGTTGATTACAATAAGCGTGGAGCCGCCGTCGCTGTCCTCAACAGTGCAGCGTTACCTGCCTGCGTGTCCGATGCAAATTTGACATAATTTGAAGTTTTTGGCATTTCTGAATTTCGAGCTCTACACAAACACCCACACACACACACACAAATGTGTGTGATTGAGTGTGTGTGTGTTTTTGTTGACTCTTCACAGATTTGTGCCTTATACAAATACCGTTCCCGTCGCCCAAATTTACGCACCCATTGATGAACATATCATAGTCTCACGACAAACCCTTGATCGGCGCAATCGGACACATTTGTGTGTGTGTCTGTGTTTTTTTAAATTTTTTTTTACTCTATTTATTACAAAGCTTAAATTGAGAATTATAATGTATAAACGTAACGTCTTACGCTTAGGTTTTAGTTGGGGGATACGTGTGGAATAGGTAGCGTGAATTGCCTGCGGAACGGCCGCAAAGCATTGCTTCACAGGCCTGTTCTTGCTACCTAGTCTTAGAAGAGGGTTCAAGGTATCCTCTAGTCGGGAGCTCCCGACTAGAACCTCTTACTTGTTTTATACCTATCGCCACCTTCCCGCTACCACCGCAAAACTATAAATCAAGTTAATTATCCAACTTGTATTGCCCATCAATATAAACAACAATTTATATGCAATTGACTTTTTGAAAATACTTAAGTATTCTATATTATATTCAACAATAAGATGTACTGTCCAAAATTTCATTAAGATCGGTTAAGAAACACAAAAGTTATGTACGCACGTGTTAGCAGCAGCTAGCGCGAATTCCAAGAATTTCTGTATACATGTACACAAACACATTCATGCGCGTCTGCTTTGAATTCTATCAACAGCATTGCAATTGCGATTGTATTGTTTTGTGCTGCTATTTAAGTTGGTTTTTTTTTTATTAAAACTCAATTATTGGTGTGGCTCTTTATTTTATTTATTTTTTATTTCTACTAAAGCAAACGAGCGCGTAGCGCCAGCTGCATTTGGTGTTGGAAGAGGGTTCAGGGTATCCCCTAGTCGGGAGCTCCCGACTAGAACCTCTTACTTGTTTTTTATATATTTTTTTCTAAAATCTCTGCTAGATGCATTTACAAATGCAGTTGAGTACGTTTCGCTTTATTCATATTCAAACTTAGACTAATGAAATATAATGTTGATTACAATAAGCAAAGCTAGCCTGACTCACCGTCGCTGCCGCGGATCCGCCATCGCTGTCGCAGAATCGCCGTCGCTGTCCTCAAGTGCGGCGTTTGCGCCTCGTGTGTGGTGTCGGATGACCGTTGCGGCTGGAAACATAGTTACGACATATCCGCCGCGAACATGACCCTGGTCATTGTCTTCCCCAGAACGCTGGGTCAGCAAATACCAATAGTCAGTGGTTAACTTATATATATATATATGGAAACCGACCGCTAGATGACGCTACAAATCCATAGTTAAAATTAACCTTATGGCTCATTTTTAACTATGGATTTGTAGCGCCATCTAGCGGTCGGTTTCCACAACCATACTTGTAGAACTAGGCGACTGCCCAGTCAGCTCTTTATTCAAATCCTGACAATTACCTAGAATAAGGAAATATAGATATATAAACTGGGGCTCAGTAGTAAAATGTGGGTACTTAGAATTTCTTTCTCCTCGTGGATCTCAAAGAGAAAAGTTGTCCCCGTTTATAGATCGCCAAAAAACCAAGGCTTTGCTCTCTCACTCATTGCTTTGCGCCCTTGTGTGCATCTCTTTCTTCCTGTATAGCTTCTCAAAAAGCCCGAGATCTACAAACATACATATGTCTGTGTCAGCCAGAGATATTTTTTTCAATTGTGTTCTTTTTGTAACTGTTTTGCTGAAAAAAAACTAACATATTTCTGCAAGGGTAATTCATCGTCGGCTTGTCGAAAAATTCTAAGAAAAGACCAAAAATTTAACATTTTCAAATTTTGCGACTTGCTACTTGTGCACACGCACACTCTTTCGAAGGAGCAGTCGTGTGATATTATAAAAGGGTTTGGCCTGTTCATGTGCAAAATTGCTATTTTCCATGCTTGTTGTAAGGGTACCTGAATTTTGGCATGTGTGTATAATAACTTTTTGGGCCTTTCAAGCACACACACTTACACACTTCTCTATATGAATGGAAGCATTTATGCATTTGTGTGCCTGCTGGTTGCCTGCCTGCGTGTCCGATGCAAATTTGACATAATTTGAAATTTTTGGCATTTCTGAATTTCGAGCTCTACACAAACACCCACACACACACACAAATGTGTGCGATTGAGTGTGTGTGTGTTTTTGTTGACTCTTCACACATTTGTGCCTTATACAAAGACCGTTCCCGTCGCCCAAATTTACGCACCCATTGATGAACATATCTTAGTCTCACGACAAACCCTTGACATTGTGTGTGTGTGTCTGTGTTCATGCGCGTCTACTTTGAATTCTATCAACAGCATTGCAATT
>NW_026997995.1:0-1018 GCF_035044405.1 Drosophila montana
AATTGCTCTTGGTGTTGCCCTTGTGTGGTCCGATCTCCACTTCTGGTAGCGCCGACTTGCACGTAAATATTCGCGCTGCTCTTTGTCAGCAAGTTACTGACGTGTGGAACTGCTCTGGCCAACAGAGCAGGCACGAAAACTTAGAAGCCTTAATTAGTTCTAAGTCTCAACACTAGCACATATAAAAACCTTTTCTTTTACGGTCACCCCGAATCAGAGTAAGGTTATTGGGTCGAGTTGTTATGAAGATGTCGGTTTCTATTAGCGTACCCAAAGAACGCTACGAAACTATACAAAACTTGCAATCTTGATTTCTGACGTCTTTAGCGATCATTATTTGCAAATGAAAAAAATTATATGAAATTAAGTCGCCCACGCTTTAAATATGAATGACATGCTGGGCTGTACTTTCAACCTTTACTACTTAAAAAAATTAAGAAACCTTTCAACAGCTCTACATCACGCGATAATGCTGTGACGCGGAGTCACAATGAGGCCCGCGCCCGAATATATGAACATAATCATAATTAAGAGGACAGAAAAATGAAGAAATAAAATGTCACAATCATAGGCTAAGAATAATAATAATAATATTGTAATCATAAGCTAAGAGTAAGAGATGAAGTAGATGAAGTCAGTTATCGGTTAAGAGTATGCTTACTAAATTAAGAGAGTCCTATTGCAGGCACAATCGAATCACTTGCAACTCTGTTGATATTATTAGGAGTAAAAGAGAGCCAAGCTTAGAGAGAGGATTTTCGCCGCAGGGCAAAAACGGCGAAAAGAGGGTTGTGAGCTGCTGCCGCCGATCAGCAACTTCACTTTGGAACCGACAAGCGTGAGTATCGGACGTGCATACGTAACGAAAGACAGAGTTTAGGGACCGCGAGTTAGCTGCCAGGTTAGGTAGGATTCACCTAGAATTGACGGTGCAGCAAGGCTAGGAAAGTTAATAAACATATAAAAACAGAAGTGAACGTACACAATAAAACAGTGTTTGCGTGTTGTCTGTGTAGAA
>NW_026997996.1:0-1177 GCF_035044405.1 Drosophila montana
AGGTTGGGTCTGCAAGGGTATTAAATCTTCGGTGTGCCGAAGATAGTACTTCTTTCTTGTTTTAATTCGTTTTATTTTAGTTTGTTTTATTTTAATTAATTTTATTTTAGTTGGTTTTATTTTAATAAATTTTATTTGACTTTATTTTATCCGCACACAAAAATAGTCGCACTTTTAGTTGACCACCCTAACAAGTGACGCTGCGTACCGGCCTCGGCCCACGGTACCCTTTTGCTCCAGCGTCCACTCTTTTACCGTGGTTCTATGTCACTCCACTGTGGCCACTTTCACTCGGTTGTTAACTAGTTATTATTAGTTTTCATTAATTGTTGTTATGTACTGCACCGGTGAGCATATGAGAAAAAAATATAAGAAACACGTTCACTCTTGCTGCTCACTTTGTCTTAAATGTTCACCATATTTATTTTTTTCACAGCTTAGTTTGTTCACAAAAAAAAATTATTCGCCACTACAGCTCCAACGTTCATATTGGGTCGAATCCACTTTATTGTTCACTTTTTTTTTCCCGTCGCGCTTACTGATCGCGCAAATTTCGACGCGTACCGAGCGATTTGCCCCACGGTGGGCCTTCGCAGCTGTCCCGTTGGCGCGCGTGTTGGCTTATGCGTGTGAGCGTGTGCTTGTATGCGTGCACACACGCTAGCACGCTCGCCGCAAACTCGCTCGCTCAGCGAGAAGTTTTATGGCTGTCCGTTAGTTTTCGAGTCTCTGCTTTGTCTTTTTGTTGCTGACACCCTTGTGCGACTTTCTATGCTCCCTCCCCTATGCCGCAGGCAGCTAACTCCTCAGATATTTTTGCCGTTTTGGTTTTAACTCACCCTGGATGCACTTTCAAGGGCTTTTAGGCCACGTTAGTGCCCCGCCTTTTCACGCTTAGGGTCGCTGCTCAGGCGCCACTTGTAAAGTAGCTTCTTGGCCGGGGTGATGACTCAGTCTTACCCAGGTCCACTCTACAAGAAATTTGCAGTTTGCCGAGACGCGAAGCTAAAAAGAGGGGTATGGAGCCGTAGGGATAACTCCGCCACAGAGTGGTTACTAATTCTGTTAAGGAAAAGGGAAGCCGCTGGGATCGCTCCGCTGCGGTTAGGTTAGAGTCGGCCTGCGTGATGGGTGCTGGGATCGCTCCGCTACAAAACGAAAGCCTACAAATGCACAA
>NW_026997997.1:0-62437 GCF_035044405.1 Drosophila montana
CCAAACGAAACGAATAATATTGCCCTTCAGCCCCGCGAGACTGCTGGTGGCAACGTACGCGGATGATACCGCCTTCCTAGCTTCGCACGACCACCTGCAAGCCGCAACAAATGCAGTGCAAGGCTGG
Source organism: Drosophila montana (assembly GCF_035044405.1). NCBI lineage: Eukaryota > Metazoa > Arthropoda > Insecta > Diptera > Drosophilidae > Drosophila > Drosophila montana. The sequence continues at coordinate 128 of NW_026997997.1, forward strand.
CTGCTGCAGATCGAAAGTTGGACAGCTAATTGGAACATCGCCATAAACTGTGCCAAGTCCGCCTGCGTCACATTCACGCTGCGCCCAGACAGTTGTCAGGGGCAATGGAAGAACCATTGAGCACACCAGCTCATTTTGCTACTTGGGCGTCCACTTGGACCGAAGGCTCATATGGGGATCTCACATCACAGCAACAAAAGCAAAATGTATAAGAAGACTCCAAAAACTCGACTGGCTTTTGAAACCGCAAAGCAAGCTCCACATTTCCACAAAGGCGCTGCTTATTAAAACGATGGTAACGCCCATCTGGACATACGCCATCCAAGTCTGGGGCACGGCGTCAGCACACCAGCTGCATCGTTTAAGAGTTGTCCAAGCCAAGGCAGCACGCAAGGTTGCTGGCCTGCCATGGTACGTGACAACCGACGCCATCGAACGTGACCTCCGCCTTACAAAGGTCGGAGACCAACTGAACTTTTTCAGCAGCCGATACGCCGAGAAGCTGCTGCATCACCCGAACGCGGCCGCCAGGGCCCTGGCTGATTCCATCAGCAAGAGGCGCCTCCGAAGGCTACACCCCGACGACCTACCCACGAGGCGTATCATTTAAGAATGTAAATAACATCATTGTAAATAACATCACTGTAAATACTACATAAGTTACATTATAGTAACTATAAACCAATATTAATTATTCGCTTGGTAGAGATCAGAAGGCACTGATCGATTCCAGCGCAAAATAAACGAAAGAAAAAAAAAAAAAAAGAATAATATTGTAATTAGCAATAATCCAACATTATACCCGAAAATGTCCGCCTGAGGACAATCTAGTTTCTTAGGGATGGGAAAGTGACATATGTACCACACCCACAACATGTACTATAAGCACACATACACATAACATATGTCCACAGCACCGAATGCCAACCCCTTATACATAAGCCCTAGCCACTAAGCGCACCAAATATGTAACACGAGACACTCCAATTTGTAACAATAAACCTAGAGCTCCAAAAAACATAAATTCTTGGTGAAAATAACAATTCTGGCGACCGATCATAAAATCGAAAACCATTAGACATAAACATCCGCTACAATCGTTATTCCCACCAAATGCCCAAATTGCCAACGCAGCTCAAATTCATGCTTTTAGAATATTCTAGAAACTCATTACAGAGAATGAGAGCATTGTTTAAAGGGAACGAGCTCATGATCTTGAGCCCTCAGCCGAGGTTTGCTAAGCGTTGACAAAACTTTAATAATTGAGTTCTACTGACGACTTCGACCCGTCAAGTTGCATCGTGCCACTAACTATACAATGCATAGACATGTCAAACAGCGGAATAATCGGATACCGATAAATCGTCAACGACTGAGCCCCATGGGTGACCGCGACCATTTTTGTGTGCCCAGACAAAGTAAGACTTCTGAGAGTGGCAGCCGAACGCCGGCCTCGAAAGCCGAACGTTCAGTATGAAGCCGCATCTCGCTCAGCGCACAACGTCGCTGCGGCTGATGCCTTTTCATAATATATGTGTGTTAGTTTTTAATTCCTTACATCCCAAAAACATACATATGTGTGTATGCATGTGCAGCGTGTGCCTCGCTCTCACTTATTGATTTGCTAGCGAGCCTTTTGTGATATGTTTTGCGAGCCTTTTCTGATACTTCTAACGAGTCTTATAAAATATTTTCTGTGATACGTTTTTGATTAAAAAAAATATTTTTTTTAAGCCGGTAGTAATATTAAAAAAGTATCTTTAAAGATATGCAAACCGCTCGCATGAAATATGGTTTGCGAAACTTTTTTTTGTTTAATGCCCATTTTGTTCCCATAAAAATGTTAGTTAATGTTTTTTTTAATATTCATTTTCAATTCAAATTTTATTTAAAAAATAAATAACATTGTATTTTATTTAAATTTAAAATTCATTTCTTTGGCAATCTTATAATTATAATAAAAGTTAATACATAAATAAATTAGTTTAATTTAAAACTATTAATGAAAGAAAAAAATTTAAAGAAATTATATCAATATTTGCATCTACTTTAAAAAACAGATTTTCTACAGAGCCAACCTCAGTACACAACATATGTACATTCATATGTGAACACAAATTTGGGATTGCATGATCAGCTCTAGAAAACTAAGAAAATGTATTTCTTCACCAGCGAAAGTCAGAGCAGTGAATAACATCACATTCAAATATGCTGTTATGTATGTATACTAACACACATACAAACATAATTGGTTGCCCGGCTCTCATAGAGCCGAAACTCAGAGTACATTCTATTTTTAGCTATTCGCTCTTTCGGCTGTGAGAGCGCAATAATACAAGAAAGAGTTCTCAGTTGAGAGTGATTGACGTGTTTTACTTGTGTTCCAAGAATATATAGTTTTGCGCTTCAATCCTGCCTTTAATTGTACATTTTGCATTTTTTTGTGCTTTATTTAAAAATCTTTAATTACTTGTGCAAAGTGCTATCTGATGTGCAGCGTAAGTCTATTAATGATTGCATTTATTGAACGCGGCATCAGTTCCTTGTTGTTGTTATTGTCTGTTTTGATTCTTTTGTTTTGGTGCTCCCCTGTGCATACACTTGTTTGTGCGTGTGTTCGCTGCTGCATATTTCTGCTTGTGCGCGCTCTCTCAAACTTTTGCTGTTTCCTTTCGCTCCAAACAATTTGATTGTGTACAAATATTTTTGCGTTTGCGTTTGCTTGCTCTATTTTTGTGCACTGTTTTTCGTTTCGCTCTGCGCTCTCGCAATTTCTGCTTATCTTTTAACGCCGGTAGAAAATATGTCGTGCTGTAAGAAACCTTGCACGATCAAGCAGGCTGATGATTCTGCACAGCCGCTATTTGTTAATTGCTGGCTATGTGAGAATATGATGCATGCTAAATGTGCAGGTCCCACTGGGCGTGATTGCGACAAGATCGCTGCAATTGCCAAGAAGGGCTGCGGCGGCTTGAGTTGGTCGTGCCCGAATTGCATAGACAAACAAATTGATTTCTCCAGAATGTATATTTCTGTGAGAAATCAATTCTTAAAACTTAATAATGTGGCTAAGCAACTCTCGAGAAGCTTTGACTCGAGTTTTGAGTTGCTTAGCAAATACAAATTCGAGTCTCCACCCAATCGCCGGTTGGAGCCTAAATTTTTGCAGTTGCCCTCTTCGTCTGTCCAGACACCTATGCCTCTTTTGTCCCTGCCTAGCGACTTGGACTTATCTCCAATGCTGTCATTATCGCCTTCTCCGAGCGATTGCCCAATAATTACCCCTGTTGTATCCCCAGTAGTAGTCCCAGAGGTCCCTGCAGTTGAACCTGCCCCAGTCAGCGAAACTGCTTCAGCCCGTCAACTTCTGGCCGCAAAGGTAGACCTGCGCGAAATCTAGCCCAGATTGTTAAAAGCAATCATGGTGCCTCTTTGGCTCCACCAACTATTATATTACCATCAGCTCCTACTCTGACTGTTGTTGCCCCACGTAGGCAAGTTTTTGTGTCTCGACTTTCGTCTGACACCCCTTGTGAGTCATTGGCAGCCTACATTGCTAGCAAATCTTTAATGTCTCCACCCCTCGTGATATAGCATCATTGAAAATTTATTTTTCACATGATTTATTCCCAATCATTTGTGATCCTAAATTTTGGCCTACTCAGATGATTGTTAACGAGTTTAAGCAAAAAAAGCGAAGCTCTGTCACCCTTCCGGTCCCCTTGATACAAGGTACCATTACTGCTCCAAAAAACTAAATTCGTCTTCCGACCTAGTTTCCATTCATTGTCAGAATGTCAGAGGTCTCACTTCCAAACTTAAAAATCTTTTTATGGCTAGCACTTCCTTCGATTCGAATACAATCGCATTTTCAGAAACATGGTCAAATTCAACCATATCTGATTTTAAAGTTTCTTCGAACAATTTTATTTTATATAGAAATGATCGGCTGACTCGAGATGGTGGGGTATTAATTGCCGTTAAAGCCACTCTCCACTCAGAACTTTTCTGTTTTAGTACGCCTTCTGACGCTGAGATTGTCTCAGTTAAGGTGTCTTTTCCTACACGGAATATCTATATCACATAATCCCATGTTCATCCTTCTTCTGATATTCAAGGTTATATGAAACATATTACTTGTATTAAAGAAGTTTCTTCACATGTGTGTGATAATGACCTATTTATGGTGTTAGGTGATTTTAATTTGCCGTGCATCTCTTGGTCATTATTCACTGTCGAAAATTATCTAGTACCCTCAGCACAGCACGACTTTATAGATTGCATGCTAGACCTTTCCTTGTTTCAAATAAATTCAATTTCTAATCATTTGAATAGAACTCTCGATCTGGTATTTGTAAATGACTACCTTATTGCTAGTGTATCCAGGTCCCCTCCTTTATCCCTTCCTGAGGATGTATTCATCTGTTACCTATAAACCCCGGCGTTTCTTTCGCAAAGGAAAATATTCCTTGCTTAATCAACGTATTCATGCAACCGATTCGTCTTTTTTATATGACTCGGTTAATATGAATATTGATATTAATTTTTTTATAATACCCTAAACTCCATCTTAGATGATTGTATTCCTAATTCATTTCCCTCAATTGCTTCTTCAAAGCCACCCTGGTTCACTCCCAGACTATCAAACCTACAAAACATTAAGTCTAAATATTTTAAAAAGTTTAATAGATCTGGTTCGAGTATTGACTTGGCTAAATATTCCATAGCCAAGTCGAACTTCTTTCTTGTTAATTCTCAGTGCTATGAGAATTATCCTTCTCGTTGCAAAAGAGAATTTGCCCAAAATCCGGGACAGTTTTATAATTTTGTAAACTTGAAGCGTAAATCTTCAAGTTTGCCCTCTTCTTTTTCACTCGGGACAGATAAAGCTAGCAATGATCCCGATTCCGCTAACCACTTTGCTAACTTTTTCCAATCAACCTACTCTTCAGTCTGTCCTAATAATAATTCTTACCCATATACTATTACTTCCTCTAGTTCTATACCTGTTCCTATTATATTCCATTCCTCTCTTCTTCCTGCTATAAATTCTTTAAAATCTTCCTACTCTCCTGGGCCTGACAATATTCCTAGTTGTCTACTCAAGGAGGGTAGTTCTTCCCTTCTTCGTCCATTGCTTCTGACTTTCCATCTCTTTGGGAAGAATCTTATATCATTCCTCTCCACAAGAAAGTGTAATGTTCAATGCTACTAAACGTTTTCTTGTGTCGATCCTTAACAAAGCTTAAAAGGAATCTTAGCAAAAGGATCCACATGGAAAGAGGTAGTCACTCGGTAAAGTCGGGGGGCGAATGGCCTCAGTATATTTGGTGGCGAAAAAACAAACACCGGTGGCCCATCAATATCCACACTAATCCTTACTACGGTCTTTCCGGTAGACCTTAGGTGCACAGCGGAGGTCGGGACCCTTTGATACCCTAGCTAGACCGTCGCTACATAAACTTAATTATTATAGAGTCCCTGCTAAAACTAAATTGGGGAAGCTAAACTTCCATTTAAACATACAAAAAGTGGGCAAGAAGAAAACCAAAACCTAACTTACAGCGTATTAACTGTATACATCAACAGCTTACAGCTAAACAACTGTCTGATTGTTGCAGGATCTGAGATGAAGGGCGATCCTGGCAATCTTTTACCCACCCAACCATGAATCTCTCATGCCAGTTTAAGAGAGACTCCCTAAAGTAAACTTATCTACAATATTAATACACTATGCCTACCCTCATTACGAAACTTAAACATTCATTTTGAAATACAATAATATGTATGCTTTATTTATTCTCTCTTTAAATTTTAACATTCCTTGTAATTTTTGACATTCGTTATAGCTAGATGCGATTTGCAATTTAATTCTTCATAATTATTTAATTATTACCGGAAGATATAAGTATATTTTAGTTCCTTGTTTGTTTGCGTTTCTAAACCAGGTCATAATAAAAAACTACCATCTTTACGTATAGTTCCTTAATTAAAGTTATTATTACTATTATTTTCTCATATGACGTGCCAGTTGTATAACTACTAAAAAAACGTATCGATGCTGTAAAACGTACATTGGGCTACGCATATATATATCGACCAATCATCTTGGTTAAAGTCCGAGCAAAAGGCATAAAAAAAATTCAAAATAAATAAACTAGTGAGCATACTTTTAGTAAGAAGGGTTTCAAAGAAAATCAGCAGTTTCTACTACGTTCCTCCGCGTTAAGCTTTCGAGTAACGCATGGGCTCGAAGCGTCAAAAGCGCACTGTATGCATAAACGATTAATTGTTACCGGTCAGCTATATATGTGTATAAATGAATGCATAATCAACTTATAAACAGAAAACGTGTTTGAAAGCTCTCTCGTTTGTAAGCATTGTGCAAGCTCGATCGACACCTGCACACTCACTTATCTGAAAGCTCTATGTATGCAGATAGGACGACGCAACGAGAAAGTTTTCAGAACGCTGACTCACTCAAAGATGTAAAAGAAGAAGAAAAAAGTGTGGTGAAAGGCCTTCCAACGCTGGGGACGGTGTTGTTTCCTTTAGTTTATTAGTAGTGGGTTGGTATGGTATGGAACTTCTTGTCCTTTTTTTTTCTTTAATCACTTGAGCACTAAAAGTTTGTTGAATTATTATGCATATTTTAATTTATAATTTTTGTTTGTAATATTTACATATACCAAATTTTTTTTTATTATATTTTTGTATTGTTCTCTGCGTGAGAGCACTGTTGACTCGCTTTGTACACACTTGCCTCGTATACTCATAAACAAAATTTCCATACAAAAATTTCAATATTTCCAATTCCCTGCTGGAGGGCTTAAATCCTATGGCACAAAATTTTTATAAATTTTTATGTTCGTTTAACTCTGTTTTTTTTTTTTTAATTTTGGTTTGTGAGACGGCCATGTGCGTCAATGGCTCCTGGACCCGTTGGCGGCTTCAAGAAATGGCACACCGGTGGCCAAAATATTATCCCATAACCCAGAATTTTGATGGTTAGCTGGGGCAACACCAATTTTTATCTTAGTGATCCTATGGAGCACTAGCAACGATTCGGATGAGGGCGATCGGAATAGTCAGGCGCTATAAAACAACACCATATTAATTTTCACGGTCTGCCAAAAATATTATTATGTGCGCAAACCTTCTCCTTTTTTCCCTGTTCTCCGCCTTATTAGAAGCTGCTACCATTGGAGCAAAGATGGGATGCCCTTAGATTAGGGTTTTGGGTGTCCGTCACACGTGAGCGGTTGGTTCACCGGGGATTGCCACAACTCTAGCAGTTCTGGTCGCTCCCCTGCCCAATTGAACAACAAAAATGTACGGGGATTTTCGGAATAAACTTAAGCAATTATGTAACCACGACGATTTTCTTCCTTGGGGGTTATATCAGCAAAAAGGCCTTCTGATAATATCCGCAGGTTTTTATAGGCTTCCGGTGAGCGGTGCAAGCTTACAAAAGGTCGACTTGCTTCAATCACATTATCTAAAGCTTTGGTTGGTACAAGCCAGCTTTTGTCTGTTACAACACAGGCGACATTTTTGTCACAAACGATATGAGGTGGAATTGTGTTAATTTTCTTGGTTGTTCTCATCGACCGTTACAAAAGGTGAAAAGTCTGATATACAAAATTACAGGGGCATTGCAAAACTGTCCGCTACCCCTAAATTTTTTGAAAAAATAATCACTTCGAATTTGCAGCATTTCTGCAAATCAGTTGTCTCCCCTGTGCAACATGGATTCGTAAAGTATCGGTCAGCTACGACCAATCTGCTAGAAATTACTTCATTGGTAAATAATGCTTTCCTTTCTAAAATGCAAACTGACGTAATTTTCACTGACTTCAGTATGGCGTTTGAGTCTGTGCACCATGATATATTACTCTTTAAACTTGACCGATTAGGTTTCCCTCCGCCTCTTTTGTTTTGGATTAGTTCTTATTTAAAAGGTAGGACCCAAAGAGTATTGCTGAGGCTGACTACCTCTAAACAGGTTCACGTTACTTCTGGTGTTCCTCAAGGTAGTCATCTTGGACCTTTACTCTTCACCCTTTTTATAAATGATCTCCCCTCGGCTATATCACATGCCCGTATACTTATGTATGCGGACGATATAAAACCTGTTTTATCATACACTAATCCCCTACATCATTCTCGTCTACAAGATGATTTGAACGGTATGCAATTTTGGTGTTCGGTCAATCAATTGCATCTAAATTGTTCAAAGTGTATGTTTATGACCTTCAATCGTACTACACCTTATCTTGATAGTTATACAATTGACAATACTCCATTGCAACGTATAATAACAGTTAAGGAGCTAGGCGTTCTTTTTGATTCTAAACTCAGTTTCAATCTGCATACCATCGTTGATGAAGCAAAAGGTGTACTTTGATTCATTAAACGTTCTTCTAAAGAGTTTAACGATCTTTTTATAACGAAACTTCTGTACATTTCTCCTGTTCGCCCTATCCTTGAATACTGCTCTTGCATCTGGTCTCCGCAGTATAACAATAGCCAGGATCGTATTGAATCTGTTCAGAAGCAATTTCTGCTTTTTGCTTACGAGGTTTAAATTGGGACCCTAATCTTCGGTTGCCATCCTACTCCAGCAGGCTTCTTCTTCTAAATCTTCCGTCGTTAACCAACCGTAGGACAATTCTCCGTGTTGTCTTCCTTTATAAATTGATTGTTGGCGATATAGATTCTCCTTTTCTGTTAGGACGTCTTCAATTCTCTGTTCCGTCTAGACCAACCAGGAATTATCGCCCCTTATTCTTATCTACGCACAACAGACTACGCTATGCACAATCCTTTTCGCGTGCTATGTAAGAATTACAATAGTTTGCAACACGTTTTCTATAGCGAACTTTATCTACCCCTAATAAAATCATTACTTTCAGGATACCTTCGGGAACTCACTGACCAGCTATGAGCAGGGGCATAGTTTGCCGGACAGAATTTAAATTTTTTGCCACCGGGTCGGTGCTTTCCCACCACTGAGATAGATATCCTATCTAGCTAACATTCTATGTATCTAATTTAAATTTTTTTTAATTTATTAATGACCTCTTTCTTTCTTTTTCCCTATTTATTGTATTTTCCTAAATAATATAGTAAATTAAGATTATTTTTAATTTTACTTAAGAACACTATTACTGACAAAATTGGCTGAGAAAAGGGGCACTGCTGGCCGGACTGGCAAGTAAAACAACTCCATCGGTCGGTGATGCCATTAGAAAATTGTGTATTCTAACTAGGCTTTTAACATTTAATTTTCATAAAGTATGTAAAATATATTGAAGGCACTCGTTTTGTCGACCATTAATAAAAAAAATAAATAAATAAATAAATACTGATTATGTTTTATGTATGGCGTTACGCATCTTAGTGTTTATATTGTCTTTATATACACACAGGTTCCATAAGAACAACGATACTTTTGAATAAATCCATCTAACAGAAGAGTTAATTTTAATTTAAACAACCTCCGCCAATACCATGGGAGCTAGAAATATTTGTGACGAGAGAAGACCAACCAACATCATCAACACCAAGGAACCGTAAGACGAGAGAAGACCCCCGCACACTCCTCACCAACCCCTTTAATCACCGACACCGAGAGTTAACTCCCGCGCAGATCGAGCTTGTTTCCGATATTCAATAACTTGTCCCGTTTCCAAGTAATCGAAAACAATCGATATCGATACCTTGTTTTTTGAGCAAATTGAGTAAATAATATATATTCACCAAACTTGACATAAAGCTTCTAGGATAGTATATTTATATCAAGAATATTTCATTTTATACCTATAGCCAGCTCCCCGCGACCACCTAAAAGCTATAAATTCCTAAGTAAACCAACTTATATTGCCTACCAAATAAAGCTAAAATTTAAATGCAATTGTCATTTTAAGAATACACGAATATTTTATAGTACAATACTGAAAATTTCATCAAGTTGTGTTCTGGCTGCGCACTCGTTAACAAAAGCACAAATTTCAAGAATATCTGTATACACACACATTCCTGCGCGTCTTCTTTGAATTCTATCAAAAGCATTGCAATTGGGATTGTATTGTTTTCTGTGCTGATATTTTAATCTTTTTTTTCTCATTAAGACTGAATTCTTATTGTGGCTGTTGAGTAGAGGCGGCTGCAAGTAGTGCGGTCTGTCACGAGTATGAAAACCTATTGAGGAAACAGTTTATTTTTTAAATGTATTTTTATTACTGCTGAAGTAAAGCGCGTAGCTCGAGTTGAATTTGTTGTTGGTAGAAGAGGGTTCAGGGTATTCCCTAGTCGGGAGCTCCCGACTAGAGCTTCTTACTTTAGATTACATACCGTGTGATTTGGTCAATGTTTGTTGCTGAATATACACATTTACAGTTTAATTTTTAGGTACATTTTTTTTCTTAATATTGGAAAACTCCTTTATTTTTGATTTGGCTAATACTTCTTTATTCATGATTTCGTGTCTTTAAGACGTCTAAATAAAGCTGTGGACCGCACATTCGGCCCACCTGATTTCGTTTACTCTACCTATCGAAGGTTTGATTATTATCGAATCCTTGATTGACCTTATATGCGCCCCTATATTTAGGGTAAAGCTTTATATTGAACCCTAGGCATAGACATTACGGATTGCTACGAAATCACGTGATTTTTACTTAATTAGTGACCTGCATGGTGACCTGCATGATTCTCTGGATCGAGAGCTTCTTGGATAGCCTGAAGTCTTCAGCGTGGATCTTTACGTTGCCGGAACCGTTTGTCGTTTTCTTTTATATAAATTGTATGCTTAAAGTTTTAAATTTGTATACCTCGGCACATCTGAGTTTACCCAGGGTATTTATTTTCATATGTCAATATTTTATATATGTATATATAAAATTGTCTGGCCAAAGGTTTTTTGGTTTATTTAAGTGGCCATTGGTGCGTTTGCGCAGAGCCCGATCGTTTAGTACCGCCTCTCATACACAACTTTTTTCTACTATGGGCAGCAACCAAACGTATGCCCAAAATTGACTACCCATACACTCATATCCTCGGTGCATTGCTACCCATAGGCACGATCGGCATGGGTAAGTCAACGACCGTGTAGGCTAAGGGCATCATAAAGGGCATTTCCACCTCTCCCACCTTTTTTCGCTGAAGGTAGTGGATTCTGAGCTAGGCATTGCCACCCCTGCGAAATTTGGGGCACTTTAAGGTGCCTAGAGCCCTCACCGATGCATACCTTCTAGAGACTCCCCATTCAACATCACTCAGGTATTCTCAAAGACGCAAAGTCGCTGACGGGAACATTGGGAGCAATGGATTCGACGTCGGATCTCCTGCCTCTGTCTGCGCCCAATCTGGCCGGCCTATCCTTTTCCTTAAACTGACAGTAAATCTGCCGACGCAAGGTCTCGAGTGTGACCAGCCGTCTCATCTACATGAGCCTTCGCTGTTAAGCCGGCTGTCAAAGAGTTTGGCACCCACAGCTTCCACACGATGCCTTCTAACTCGTCTTCTAAGATGACGAATCCCATGCGTTTAGAAAGCAAACCTCCATCAACCACCAGGTCTGAAAGTTTGTCCTGATTCGAATGTACCTGTTCGAGCAACGTCTGATATAACGCTGACTCGAACTCGAACTGGCGTGGTCAATGATGCATGTAAAAGGCATCCCCTCTTTGTGCGGTCTGAACTTCTTTATTGCCAGGATCGACGCTAAGCACTCCCTTTCAGTGACGGAATAGTTCAGTTGGTGTTTATTCAATTTAGCTGAAACAAAGGCAATGTGTCGTTCCTGATCATCTGTGTCAACAACACCGCTCCAACGCCGAACTAAGACTGCACAAAGAAAGGCTTGGACAAGTCCACGTATACGAGCACCGTGGCCGTGGTCAGTGCGGTCTTCAACTGCTCAACGGCTTGTGTTGCCTCGTCACTCAACACAAACTTGCCGCTATCTTTTTTTTTAATTTTTCGGTCAGTGGTATGGAAATGGTCGCAAAATCTCGCATAAAGCGCCGGTACCAACCTGCTGTACCTTAAAATGAGCGAACTTCTTTGCGCGAACGAGGCACGGGGCTTCGTTTGATAGCTATAACCCGTTCGGGGTCCATGCGAAGCGTTCCAGCACCAATAATAAATCCGAGATATTTTAATGCCTTGAAGCAAAATTTGGATTTGTGCAGTCCGATTGGAGGGTTCGCTTCCCTTAAGCATTGACCCACTCGTCGCAGATATCTTAAATGCGTTTGAAAATCTGGGGAAATAACTGGTACATCGTCCAAATACTCGGTGGGAATCACCTTGTCCATCAGACGAACTAGACTCTGTGCTGCATTGCATAGCCAAAATGGCATGACTCGAAACTGGTATAGCGGTATAGGGCTTGCTTTTGTCGTCTAGTTCGAGTTGCCAATACGCGAACTTTAGATCTACACTGGAGATGTAGTAAGTCTGGTCTATCCTAGATAAAAGCCTTCTATACAGGGTAGTGGGTACGCGTCTTTCACTGTCAAATTGCTGAGTTTGCGTGCATCGAGGCAAAAACGGCTTTTACCCGATCTTCGCATTACTGTTGTGCGGTTACTCCATGGAGTTTTGCATTCTTCTTTAACTCCCAAACTCAACATTATATCCACTTCATCATCCACTACTTTCTGCAGCGCTGGTGATAACGGGTGGGGCCTATCTTTGAACGGCTGGGCACCTTCTACTATAGTATGTCAATAGTGTGCTTCTCTAAGTAGGTCGTTCCTAATCCGCTACGTTCAAAAGTCAAAAACTCCTGCTTGACCGCCTCCAACTCTATAATTTTTTCCCTAGACAACCCCTTGAATCCGGCGCACTTTCGAGTTCTTCCTCTTCTTCTGCATAGTGCGTAATCGGCACGGCCAAGAACTCTTCGACTTGGCGTAAAGATTAGCATCTCGGGGCCCAAAATGTCTGGGGTTATGTTAAATGCTCTCCAGAGATCAATTCCAAAATAGGCTCGATTTTTCAGGTAGGGGGAGATAAAAATCGTTATATTTTTTGCTGTTCTTCTTATGAGATTGGGAGTTCTAGCCGACCTATAATCGATTTATCCTCTCCTCCAGCGGTTTTGACTATCGAAACATAAGGTTGCACCGTAAACCCTAATTCTTCGACCAACTGTCGACTTCCTCTTCCCAGCAGACTAACCGCTCGCTCCTTTGTCAAAGAGATCTCTTATGTGATGCGTACCCGTGATTACCTCGGTAAATAAACGCGAGTCGTTTTTTCGCATCTTCTGACCGCGTCTATCACTTGCTTCTTGACAATGCGACGTCTACGGAAGCGTTCTCGTGCTTTCCTAATTCGGGGTGTCACAACTCGCATCCCACCCAATTGCCTAGCCTGAAAAATCGTATTTCTTATTTCTAAGTTTTTTTCCATCTTTCTTCAGGAGCTAAAAGCCTAATTAAGCTCATACCCTTATTCCTACAAATTTCTTCTTCTGGGCGGACTGCATCCCCGAACGTGAATCGCCCTGCCTCTTCACGCTTACCCAACCGTTTCCCAAGCATACTGGACATTTGGGCGAAATGGTGACTGGACAGCCACATTTAAAACATAACAGTTTGCGTTTGGTGAATGTAGAATCTCTGGAATCGTGGCCACACTCCCCACGGTTCCAGCATCCGGGTCTGTTCGTGCACCACTGATCTGAGCGCACTTCTTCCACGATTTCTTCGATCTCCGCCTCTAGCTCATTCACCATGAGTTTTTGCCCTACGCTATATCGTGGCGGAGCCGCATAGACTTGGCGGCTATGACGCTTTCCGAAAAGAAGATAGGGAATGTATGTTCTCCCTCAGGAAGTGACGTCATGTTTGTTTACATTTATTGTCAACGTCAAGTGTGTGGATGCGCAAGACGGGAAGGGGTGAGGAAGGGGAATTAGGTGGACATAAGGGTGGGGCGGGGGTGTTATGTTTCCATTTGTGTGTGGGAGGCAAGATCACATTAGATGGGTGGAGTGGAGAGAAGGGGTAAGGAAGGGGACGGGTGTGTTATGTTTTCATTTGTGTGTGGGGAGCCAGATCTCATTTGCTTACGCTGGATGTGATTAGATGGGATTGTGAGAAGGGGAGGGGGAGAGCGTTGGCAACGCATGCGCAAGATCATGGATATTTTTGTTAATGTTGACATTTGTGTTTGTGTGTGCGTGTGTTTTTTTTTTGCTTAAATGAAATCTTCGTAAGATACTGATGGCCCGGGCCAACCGTATGCACGATTCGCTGACTCCGTCAACACCTCCGTGCTAAACTCACCCCACACTCACACACCACATTCCCCGCGGAATCACCGTAAAGTATTACTTCGCGGGGATGGGTTGCCTATTTTAACCAATCTCTATTCTTCGTCGCTCCTTTTCGCATCGTCTCAGATCCCTCTGAATGCCTATAATGAGCTGGCTCAGATCTCTCCAGTTATGTACTCCTTCCAGCATGAACGTCAGTAGTCCCTCAGGTGATGGCACAAATTCTACTGTATCTCTGTACCTCGGAAAGTGGTACAGCACGTGTTCCGGGTCTTCGCTTAAATTTGGGCAGAAGATATTTCCTCGCAAGTTTATCCACTGGCGGCATACCCGCCAGTACAGTGGCTGCCTTATCCGACACTGTTAGGAATCCAGAGATAACGCGCAGTGCGCTAAGCCTGTAAGGGATTGCCAGCTTCCTTCGGAGGCGTTTCTGGCTTGCTACCGCTGGTGCCTATATCGGTGCTGCATACAGTAGAACGGAGGCTACAGCTCTCGTGAGGAGCCGAAGTCTACCTGCCCTGGGACCCTAAGCCTGTTGTCCCCCCAGATACTTGATGGAAGCCGTTGACTCAATATTAACGTTGTCTTCCTGGAATCTACCAAACTCAACTATCTTGCGGCTTGTGATAAGCACAGCCTTTGTTTTGTGGCCTGCCAACTCCAGGCACCACGCATCCATATTGCCACGTTTCTTATGGTTGCATTCGCTGCCGCTTCTATCTCTGAATTTCATTGCCCACCACTACTAGCGCGAGATCATCTGCGAATCCTATAACCCTGCATCCCTGAGGCAATTGGACTCTAAGCACCTCGTCGTACATTATGTTCCACAGGTCCCAGGACCGACCCCTGTGGGACCCCGGCTGAGACCATGTATTGGATGGAAAAGCATTAAAATCCGAAAAGTGTGGGACTTGCACCCACTAAAAACCCACCTACTCTCCGTATCCCTCTCAGATGGAGATGGCATGAATGCCTCAGCTAGATTCTCATCTATGATTGACGATTGCGCTGTCTTTTAGTGCGACGCAAGGATTTGATTATCTCTGCCGCTGGGATGCTTGTAGCAATCCAATTGTTTTGCGTGCTTAGTAGGATATCTAGTTAGTCGTTGATATTAAAAGGTCTCCCAATAATTTGACTAAGCTCTTCCCGTTAAGCAGAGAATCTTGGACAGACGAAATAAAAATGTTAAGCGTCTTCTATGGCCCGCGCACAGTGTGTGCTAAACGGGTCTGTCTCGTGTTTAAACCTACATAGATAGGATTTAAGGCAGCCGAGTTAGAAATCACTCTGACCGTGCTTCCTACTCACTCAAGGCCGTATGTCCGGGATCAGCGATCGTGTCCAGTTGCCATTGGAAGTAGCTCTCCACCTCGCCATGCATCCATGTTTCCAGCCCGCATTGTAGTTTGGGGGCTGTTGCTCCTTGTCTCCATTGCCAGAAGATCTAGCGGGATCATTCCGGCCAGCACCAGTGCTGCATTTTTGGAGACAGTACGGTAGGGGCCTTGCTGCTTCGGCCGTAAGCTGGTATCCTCAGTGCCAGCGCCCAGACTGTTGCGGCATACAGGATGATCGACCTGACCACACTTGTGATCAGCCACCTGTTCTTCTGCCGCGGGCCCGCATTGTTTGCCAACATCCTGGCCACTGCATTCGCAGCTTTTGCCGCCTTTCCCCCGACGAATTCCAGATGGTGCTTGAAAGTAAGCCGATGGTCAAGCATTACTCCCAAGTACCTGATGGCTGGCTTCGAATGTATGGAACAGCTGCCGACGAATATTGTAGCTGTCTCCACTACCTTACGGCTGCTACCCTCAACCACCGCTATGTCGTCCGCAATGCCAATAATGAGAGTGCCTGCAGGGATGTCTAAGCGGAGAACTGCGTCGTACATAACATTCCACAATGTAGGTCCCAGGACTGATCCTTGTGGAACGCCGCCAGTTATAGTGTGCTGCCGCTGTCCTGCCGAGGTGTCATACACGTACACAGTTGAAGAAATAGTCCGTAATCAAGATTATCAGGTACTCGGATATCTCGGATTGTGTGGCGATTCCCACCACATGGCTGAGGGCTTAGGTAGTGCTGCGTTTTTCCGGAATCTAAACTGATGTTCTGAAAGCCCAGTTCGTCGTGCAGTATGCAAATACAAATACAAATTATTCACTCGAACAGTTTGCCAACCAAGCCGAGCATGCACAGTGATCTATATGCAGACGGGTCCTCTGGTGGTTTATCGCCTTTTGGGAGCAACACCAGTCTCAGGAGTTTCCACCTTGTAGGGAAACGGCGATCCTCCATTCACTTATTGAATAGCGCTGCATAAACTGCTGAATGCTTGGCTTCTATTTGTTTCAGCGCTTTTGTTGATACCCTATCAGGTCCTGGGGGTTTGTTTGGGACAGGGCCTGTCGACGTTACGGCATACGTGGTGGCTGTGTGCAGCGTTGGTTGCGAGGGCAAGAGCTTGGTGACAATTGCTCTTAGCTGGTATTCGCTTGAGGGTATTGGCTTCCTGCACATTCTCCCCATGACCAATATATAAGCTGCTCCAAAGGGTTGTGCGTCAGCTTCAGCGCAAAAGCTCTTCTACGGTCCTTGCTGCGATTGATGGCTTTCTTAAGCGCGGTCCTTTTCGGTCTGTAGCCCTCCTGCAGCTCCTGGCCGTCTCTATATCCTGAATCCACCAGTGAATAGGTCTGCACCCGTTTATCCGCCTTCTCTTTTGCCAACATGCCAACATTGCATGCCAACTCTATCATTCTTGCTATGTAGTTTGCACAGTGGTCGGCATCTCCACTGGCCGAAAGTTTCATGCTCTCGATCATTAGCGACAACACTTCTGGGCTGAGCGTGTCTTGCCTTCATGCGCCCTGCGGGTGGTACTGGTCCTTGCGCTGGTCGGCGAAGTGGCTTATTATTGCTTGGTGGTCGCTGTGTGTGTATGTATTTGTCACCATCCAATTGATGCTGACAGATCTGGCTTTAGCTGGCAAAGAAATAAATTTTTTTAGTTTTCTAGTGCTGATCATGCACCTACCCCAAATTTGTATTCACATACGAATGCATGCTGTGTACTGAGGGTAATGTATTATTTAAATAAAGCATGCATTTCATGGATAAAGCAGAAGTACTTTACGTCGATCGTAAGTTTTAAACTTTTCGCACCATCGACCAGCTTTTTTTTGAAGGCAGGCTGGCGACTAACTTCGTTGCTCGGGTCAGTATCAGCAAACCGCGACTTCGGCATTTGTTCGTCTGGCTTTTGGAGAACGAATAGCCAGTCGGCAGCCGTGTGCCCAAAATCCAGGCACTTAAAACATCGCCTCGGTTCAACATTTTAGCGTATATGACATACTGCCTATCGCATGCGTATCTTCGCTACTTCCAGGAGTTTGTTTGCGGACTTCTTGGGCAGGAGCATAATAGCCGTCTGTGTGCCGCGGTGTGCTTTCCTCAGCTTCGGTGAGGCTCCAGCAGGCTGGTCCTCTTCGATTTTAGCAATTACGGCTCCTAGCACGTCGTCCCTGGTAGACCATTCCGGTAAGTCTCGTATTTCTATGAAGACTTTGTCGGACGGCAGCAGTAATCCCCACGGCTTCCTGAACAGCTTTCTCCAACTTAGATGTGGATTCGTCCTCAGATTTGCTCATGCGTAGGATGAGTTCTCCGGCTGCAGGACGCATGATGCCGCTAACACTCTCTCTGTACTGCTGTACTTTTTGAGTGGTCTGTACAGTTTTGAGCACGTAGGCATATTCTTCTGGACTAAGGCATTTGACCAATGTGGCATCTGGTCGATTTCTCTTTGGCGGCTGGGTGTTGCTCCTCTTGTTCTTCTTGGCTCCCACTGTATGCCAGTTGTTCTTGCCTGGCTCTTTGTTGTTATCTGGGGCCTCATTTTTTTCGGTGGTCCCGCGCTTGTCCGTATTTCGCCGCTGGGATGTTTGCGCTGCCCGTTGGGCGTTGGGGTTGCACTCCGCACCGGCTTATCTGCCGGGGTTTTTCTCCGTGATTGCAGCAGTGCTGGGGAAGTGCGCCGATTGCTCACTTGGAAATTGCGCTGAGGCTGCCATTTGGATCTGCTTCATCCTGGCAAGGTCATCTTGCATACCCTGGTTGATATGACGCACAGCTGGTTTTTTGGCTCCAACAGTCGCGAGGAGCCGGTCCAGAATCGCTCCCAGCTGAAGTGTGCTGGTGCACACGCCACTCCCTCATGGTTTTTTCCCTGGGCGGTCGCTTATTGCGATTGGATGATCCCTGCTTCGCTGGATGATCGGCGTGCCACTGGCCGCGTCTCCAGCACTGCGCTCCTCTGCCTGTGCTGCCTACTGTGCAGGCAGTGTTGTTTGCGTGGGTGCCCTTGCCATCTACGCATTTTTGCGGAAGGGATCCATTTCCACTATTGCTGCTGCAATGTTGCTTGTCGCGTTGTCCGCTACGATAGCCAAGTATGCCACCATCGTAGTAGTTTGGTTGGTAACGGTTGCTGGGGCCTCCAGAATCCGTGCCCCGGCCGTGGACTGTGCCACGGGTGGATTTTCACATGTGTGACTGCCACCTGGAGTAGTTTCGTTAAAACAATCCATCCTTTTCATATGTTGGATTTTATGCCTACTGCCAGGCTTTTGCAGTTTATACTAGCTGCCTGGTTTAGATATACTACCGGCCGATGCGGTACAGACGCAGACCACCAAGCCGTTCAATGTGAAGCAGACGCTTGGTGGATTTGTGGTTTTGTGCGAGGTGCTGTCAAGTCTTCGCAGGGTTCCCGCGGTGGCTCAGGGTTTCCCCCGTTAGGAGTTATACCGCTCCGACTCGGTCACCTTTTCATGTACACCACATGCGTGGCGGGGTTGGCCATTGGTCGGTTCCCTGACCTGATGTACCTTTTCTCCTGGGAGAATCGTGACTGTTATTTCTGAAAATGCCCTTATTTGCATATAAGTAAATATTAAGTGTTGCGCCTTGTGGGGATGCAATGTTTCCCGCTTTACAGAGCTGCCAAGATCTGCAGCGCTTCTTCCGCCGTGTTAGGTACCGTAGCTTGGATCGCCTTGCACATTGCAGCAGTGCCATCAGCTGTTTGGTTGACCATCTGTTTGATTATGGCATTCTCTCATGAGAAAGCAATTTTTTTTATGGCCGGCGACATTTTGCTCTTTGTTGGATTAGTGTGATAGAGCGAATGCACCCCGGAGAACCGTCGGACACATAGCGGAGCAGCCTGACAGGTACGAATTGGCGTTTTGTTTACACCAAGACTTACGCGTTTTGTTTTTCTTGTACGCATCGCAGCCCAATATAGTGTATATATATAGTGTATAAATGTAACGTAAGCTTAGGTTGTAGTTGGGGGATGCGTGTTGAATAGGTAGCGTAGATTGCCTGCGGAACGGACGCAAAGCATTGCTTCACAGGCATGTTCTTGCTACCTAGTCTTCGTCAGTTCTCCGTCTGGTGCGCTCAACTCTCCTAAGTTCCTTCATGACTTCTGCTGCAAAGGTGCTGGTGGCGTCCCACTTTACTGCTGTCTCTAGCATGTTCGTGACCAGGTTGTCCACAGGGATGGGTCTGCTCATGCTGTCCTCCAGCTCCTGCCTGTTCGATGACAAACGTCCACACTCGAAGATGATGTGGTTGGCGTCCTCTAAGATTCCTCTGCCGCACCAAGAACACTCGTCTGTGTTGCCGTGGCCGAATCGCTTCAAGTAGCTCCTGAAGCATCCGCCTGATAGGAGCTGCGTTAAATAAAATTTAGTATTGCCATACTTGCGGTTGATCCATGCTTCCAAGTTTGGGATAAGCCTATGCGTCCAGCGTCCTTTAGTCGAGAGATCCCAGCGTGATTGCCATCGTGCTATGCTCTATCTCCTTGCCTCAGTGCGAACCGAGTTTGCTGGGCTGTTTCCATGAGCTCTATAGCAAACTGGCACTTCAGTGGCCAGTTCGTTAAGCGGGAGCATCCCTGCGATAACCAGAGCCGCATCGTCTGATACCGTCCGGAAGGCACAGCTGACCCGTAGGGCGCTCAGGCGATAAGTTGAGTTTAGTCTCCGGCTGTAGCTAGGAAAAGCCAATGATCTGCTCCAGATGGGGGACGCATAAATTATTACCGCTCTATTTGCGGTCGTAAGAAGACGGCTTCTCTGCTGTTTCGGTCCCCGTGTGTTTAGCATAATCCTGGATAGCGCTCGACAGGATTCTGCAGCACATACTCCAAGTGCTCTCTGAACGACTTCCTCGTGTCTAGCATGACGCTCAGGTACTTTAGCCACCTGGCTGTTTTAAATGCGTCTTTAACATACAGCGTGACGATGAGGCAGTACTTCTTTGTGCCGCTTTTCCAGCTCGATCCTTGAATTGCGTTTGTTGCTATGCCGACCACTTTTTCCAGAGCGTCTATTGTCGACTTTGCCTTAGTGAAGCCAAATTGGCTATGGGAAAAACCCCCACTGTTGTCGACAGCTGCTTCAAGCCTGGTGCAGATTAGTTTCTCCAGCACGCTGCTACTACTACCACTACTACTTGTTCTTCAGCATAGTTGGGTCTACCTCGGGATCGCTGGTATCTTCTTCTGGCTTGGGTGCAGTTCCGCCGTGCTTCCATGCTTTCCATGCTTTCATCACAGGCACGAGTTAATTGATTTGCCATTTGGGAGGCTGTACTCTCTGCGTTGCCGGTCGTGGCAAGCGATTGGACTGCGTTCGAAAAGGCCACGGGGTCGAAGGTAACCAAGCGGTAAGCTTTCCGACGTAGGCTTCTCGTTCTGGCTGCGGTTCCTTCACCAATTGTGCATATTAATGCGAAGTGGTCGCTTGCGGTGTATACGCCGAAAAGTGACTAGCTGGCGAAGGTGAGATCGATAAATGATTCGATACCACCTCGACTAAAGGTGTTTTCCGAGTCGGAGTTTAACAGAGCTATATCCAGGGCTGCGAAGCCTTCCAACCGGGCACGGCCTCTTGCGTTAGTTGCTTGGCAAGCCCCGAGCTTCGTTGGGCGCTCGGCTCCCCACGTCTGGCTAATGACGGCGTCTTTTGCGCCTCGTCGTTTCAGGCGCACAGATCTTGAGCGCCACCTTCTGCAGGTTTTCGACTCTCGCGACTTCCTCTCGCATCAGCCCGTTAAGTTGGCGTTGTCCGTTGCACAGCGCCGTTAAGCTGTCTAGGACTAAGCCCATCCTTTCGAGCGGGCCTCTCAGCGTTATTGGCAGCTCATCACCAGCTTTTGACGGTGACGACACAGGCGTGACCGCCTGGTGTGGCGGTGACCGCTGCAGCGCAGAGCGGCGCACAAAGGCCTAGAGCTCATCCCCCATTTTTCCTATAAGTGCACCTGCTCTAACTAACAGGGCTCTACAGTGAAGTTCCTCGGTGGCCAAAGATCGCTTGGATCGTGGAGCTGTAGACGCCACCTCAGGAACGCTCTACACGGGCTTCTCAGTGAGTACCGCCACGCACCTATTGGTGTATTGGGCCTATGAACATCTCACTGCGCACGTGCACTAACTTCACTTTTATTTTCTCAGGAAAATCACTGATTTGTCTATTTGCGCACGGAGCAGTTAAAAAACGCGTCCGCACTCTATGAAAACAATTCTCTCCTGTGTGTGTGTGTTTTTTTTTTTTTTATTATTGGGAAAACAGGTTTTACAATAGAGTTGCAGGATGAAAATAATAAAACAATCAGAGAAGGACAGGATAGTTTATAGCGAGTAGAAAGTTGCAAAGTACTACTTCGCAGGGCAGGAGACAGCTGCATTTCAGCCGGTTATCAATCGATGCCGCGTCCGATCCTCTCCCGTCATCACAGCTCCTTTTTATAGCCGATGCCATGTTAGCAACGGCTGTCCATCCATTTTCGGTGGCCATTATTCGCACCACGAGGTTATCCGGGGTCAAATCGTTTCTGCCCGCCGTAGCTTTTCCCCGCTCGCTTCTATGGAGTAGGCAGTAGAACACGGCGTGCTCCGCGTCCTCAACCATACCGTGCCCACAGTGCTCGCAAAAGGGATCGTCCCCATATTTAAACCTGTGCAGGTACGCCTTAAGCAGCCATGCCCAGTCTACATCTCCGTGTCGCCGCTGTATCCAAAGCTTCAGGTTTGGGATTAGTCTGTGGGTCCATTTGCCCATTTGCTTTGCCATTGTTCGATGGGGTTGTGCCTCAGTTGCCTATTGATGGTTGCCCCACTCTGCTTTTCGGCCGCCATCAGAACGAGTGAGATCGTGTCTGCTAGTACTAAGCCACGGTCACAACAGCATTGTCATCGGCGAACCCTATGATTGTGTTGCCCTCTGGACGCAGTACCCCATCGTACATGACGTTCCATAGTAGCGGCCCGAGAACAGAGCCCTGGGGAACGCCTCCAGTTACACTGTAGTGTAGCTGGCCGTCTTCAGTGTCATACAGTAGCACTCTGTCCTGGAAGTAACTGGTCACTTATGGATGGCTCGGAATGTGCCTGGCCGTTAGAGCTTCTAGAATTTTCGTCCATTTGGCTGAGTTGAACGCGTTCCTGACATCCAATGTACAGACTAGGCAGTACTGTTTGGTGCATCCTGCCCATCTTGTGCCTTGGTCTGCTCCTTCTGCTAGTTCAACCACGGCCCTGATGGCATCCGTGGTGCTCCTGTGTTTCCTGAAACCAAATTGGCGTTCAGACAGCCCATGCACTTCCCAGACAATATTTGGGCGAGATAGTAGTCTACATCGCCGTGTCGCCGCTGTATCCAAAGCTTCAGGTTTGGGATTAGTCTGTGGGTCCATTTGCCCATTTGCTTTGCCATTGTTCGATGGGGTTGTGCCTCAGTTGCCTATTGATGGTTGCCCCACTCTACTTTTCGGCCGCCATCAGAACGAGTGAGATCGTGTCTGCTAGTACTAAGCCACGGTCACAACAGCAATGTCATCGGCGAACCCTATGATTGTGTTGCCCTCTGGACGCAGTACCCCATCGTACATGACGTTCCATAGTAGCGGCCCGAGAACAGAGCCCTGGGGAACGCCTCTAGTTACACTGTAGTGTAGCTGGCCGTCTTCAGTGTCATACAGTAGCACTCTGTCCTGGAAGTAACTGGTCACTTAAGGATGGCTCGGAATGTGCCTGGCTGTTAGAGCTTCTAGAATTTTCGTCCATTTTGCATTCTAGGCGATTGCAAATTATTCGCTCAAATATTTTCCCCATCGTGTCCAGCATTCACATAGGGCGGTATTAGGAGGGATCATCCAGTTCCTTGCCGGGGTTCGGGATGAGCACAAGTCGCTGGAGCTTCCATCTACGTGGTACTGTGCATTCCGCTATACATTGTCATTGTCGTCGGCGGTTCCAGTTGGCTGCCGCGAAAAGAGCGTTTGAACTATTTGTTTCAGCTGGTCCGGGTTTGTTGGCATTGGTTGCCTGCATAGCCTTCCCATGACTAACTTGTAAGCCAGACCAAAAGGCTCCGCGTCCGCAGCGTTGCAAAGCTCTTGGAAGTATCGGGTTTTGCTGCGTCTGATAGCTTTCTTGAGTATTTTCCACTTGGCTCCTAGCTGCGAAGCACTCTTTGCGCGCTTTGGCTATGTCCTCGTTCCACCAGGCTACCGGTCTATGTGAGATTCCACCCATACCAACTTTGGTCAGTATGGCTCACATGCGTTGGTGATAGTCTCTGCTATCGCGTCAGCGGCGCTGTTGGCAACGCCTCTTATGCCAAGACCTTCTACCATAGGGAGGAGTCTTTCCAGGTCCATAATGTCCATCTTGTTTCCAGTGTGTTGGAGCCTTCTACTGATGCCTCTGTTTCGAGGTTGAGAGGTGTCCGTTATCACCGCAAAGTGGTCGCTGTTGGTCGCATCCGATACATGCCATTGGGCGTCTCGGGCAATGTCTGGGCTGGCAAACGTCAGGTCTATGATCGACCCGCGACCCGCTTTGCTGTAAGTGTTTCTTGATCCGCTGTTCAGCAGGCAGACATTCAGGGAAGCAAGTGTGACCAGCAGGATGGTTCCACTTGGTGTCGTTTTGCTGCTACCCCATTCTGTAGCCCACGCATTGAAGTCGCCGGCGATTATCACAGAGGATTTGCCGTACGCGTCCTGTGCGATGTCTTCAACGATGGCTGCGTACTCTGCCAGACGTGTGGTGGTATGTAGCAGCTATAGACGCATACGCGACCACATTTTGCCCTAGCGATCCCCGTGGCGGGCAATCCGTTGAGTGATCTGGTATGGTGCCTGTCCGTAGCTCCATAGTGCTGCTCCAGCGTCCGAGCTTTCGTGCCACACTCCGATATATTTGGGTGTATAAGGCTCGCTAATGATGGCCACATCGATTTTCTTCTCCCGGGCCGTTTGTGCGAGCAGATCCTGAGCTGCTCTGCAGTGATTTAGGTTAAGTTGCAGGAACTTAACCATCTTTAAGCGCTTTGTAGACCTTCTTATACTCTGGGCAGTTCCTTCTCAGAGTTGAGTGCGCGGCTTTGGTAGTGCCCGCGCCCAATCTTGTGCAGAGGATGCACTTTGCCTCATGGGTGCACTGTCCAGACTTGTGCCCAGTACCTGCGCATTTAAAACACGTCTCTTTTCCAACCGAATGCTGGCTCTTGCACCTGATGGATGTATGGCCGAATCCCATATATCGGTAGCTTTCGACGTATTCGGCATATCACCCATCCTATACGGGCCTTGCCGGGTTCGAGCAGTTTTGTGGCTAGACTCGGTTGCAGGGCCAGCGTTGCGATCTGTGTTCCTCCGTAGGCCGTCCTCATTGTGGGCGTCGCTTCGACTGGTATGTCTCCTTCCACAGAGGCAAAAAGAGCTGTGAGGACCTTATCTGCTGTCGTGGACTCATCGATATCTAAAACCTCCATTTGCACCTTTTCCTGCATATTTCTAACTGCAGCTTTTCCGGACAGTACGCTGCTGATTGCAACATGCAGCTGGTCGGTAGCTGGGTCCGATGGCTTCTGGAGCCCGATGATCAGTTCTCCTGCTGCTGATTTTTGGATGCCCACATTGTTTTTCAGCGCCTGCAGTGAGGGAGCTGTTTTCACAATTTTGAGCACATCCGCGTATGGCATACTCTCTGTGCACTTGACCAGGATTGCATCCGGACGGTTGGGCTGTTTCCGGCTGGTGTGCTTGCCTGTCACCTAAGTCCATTTCTTTTTATCCGGTGTTTTTTCCTCTCGCGGCGAGGTTGGTGCTTTGCCCTCTGCCGGCTGTAGGCGTTGCTGCTTGCGAGTTGTTGCCGGCTTGGCATTGCTTGGGGCCAAATCCCGATTTTTTGCTGTATCTTCATTCCTCGATTTTTCCGCCGCTGTCGGTGGCTTAGTGCCTGCACCGCTTTCTTCCGGCTGCGTTTCTTAGATCGTCAGTAGTCCCTCAGGTATGGCACAAATCCTACCGTTGTAATAAAAAAATTCCACTTTGATTGTATTGTCATAAATATTCCACTAGTGTTACAAATATTTCACTTTGATTGACAAGAGCACGTCAGTGCTGGGTTGCATTGTGCCTTAGAATGAACTTATTCAGAGTCAATATAATGCACTTAGCTTATGGATACATGTATATACTTATGCTGTTATCGGTTAACAGCTACAAAGAGAGAGAGAGAGCGGGTGTACTCATACTTAAGGGCGCTCACTCTCGAAGCGGCTAAAGTGCAAGATCAGCGGTTATCCGTCGATCAACGGTCTCACGCTGTCTTGGCCTGCTAAAGTAGCATCATGTTACTTATTTGCGCAGCACTGTATGTATGTATGTGCATGTGTATCTGCATACATATATACGATCATATTTATGCTAAGCGCTTGACTGTATATATTTATATTTGTTTAGACTTGCAACAGAGAGTTACAAGATGAGTTATGTATTTATGTATATGAGTGTATGAATACACTACACCTCCCTTTTTAGAGAAATAACGTAATATTATAAATGTGTAGTTATTGAATGAATTTAATTATAATAAAATACATTTTTTTATTATTTTTTTCTATATATGTATATAAAAATTGAAAAATGTATAAAAATATATACGAATTCGAAAATTGATAAAAATGAGTTGATTTAAAAATTCATTAAATAATATGATTTTTATTTTATTATAAGTTTTATATATGTATTATGCAAATAATTTTTAGTTTTTTTTTTTAATGTGCGAATGTATATATTTGTATTGTAAAAGTAATTTTTTTTTGTGTTTATTTTTGTTTGGTTTTTTTTTTGAATAGCATAAAAATAGTAAAATGATTAAAATGATAATACTTTTTATATCTTAAGAATGGTGCATTTTTAGAGAGAGAAATCTAATTGACAATTTAATTTTTTAATAAAATCTATTCAAATTATTCCATCACCGGGGATCGGAAAATTGATTGGTACTATGTAAAAGTTATGTGGTATAATAAAATTTCCAGTTCTCAATTCGAGAAATGCTGGGCTGATCGAGTTTGTTGATCCTTTGCCTATTTCTGTTATCTGTGTTATGTTACTATGGTCTATTTCTTTGAAATCATCTGAATTTTCTTTAATGACTGAAATGTCAGCTCCTGTATCTATTAACAATGTGAATATTCTACCTGTGTGTTCATTTTTTATACTGACGAATATGTTTTAATTGAGATTAATAGTGTGAACTTTTGTTTTTAGTGTGCTTGAGCACTCAAGGGGGCTTTCTGTTTTTCCGTATTACTTTTGGCATGACTGACATTACCGTTGTGTCTGTTGTTGTTGTTATTATTATTAATTGAGGCGTTGTTTCTATTATTGTAACCTCCGTTTTGGCGGTTGTTACCTCTATAGTTTCCACGTCGTCTATTATTGTAATTGTTGTTGTTATTAGTGTTATAATTGTTATTATAAAAACGAGAGTTGCCTCTGCCTCGGTAATTAGCACGATAGTTATTACCTAGGTTGCCGTGTCTTCTCTGAGAATACAATACAGAGCTTGCATTGCCAGTAATTTCTGTACTGCAATGCATATATATTGTGAAGGCTTCATTCATCGTTTTCAATATGCTTGCTTCAAGTATTGTTTTTAGTTTGCCATGCTCACAATGATTTTGATCATGACTGAAATGGCTACTTTGGTACTGAACGTATCAGCATGTTCTGCATTTAGTCTATATACGAAGATTCTAATAGTTTTCGTTTGCGTATTGTGTGGCTGTTTTACCTTTTTGGTAGACATTAGCCATTTTTGCCTTTACTACATCGGGTGTTTCACCAACAATCGTAGTCTGCAATTTAGATATAATCCTTCTTCGACGACCTACCAATGAGGCGTGTTTTTTAAACATCTCCTTCTCCATTATTGAAAATTAAAATTACTGTAAATATCATATAAGTAACATAATAGTAACTAAATACCCTTTCCTTAGTCATTCGCTTGATAGAGATCAGAAGGCACTGATCGATTCCAGCGCAAAATAAAACATATATACTTCTTAAAAAAAAAAAAAAGATATAATCGCATCTATTGTAGTTTCATCTTATATTTTATAAAGAGTAGAACCAATTTATTATTATTATTATTATTATTATTATTACTTCGATTGCAATTTCTTCATACGGATCTTTTGTTAGGTTAATCAGTTTTATTGCAGTAATTAATCTTTGTAGATGGATTTTCTTTCCATCGAATTCTGGTATTGCCTGTACAATTTCTGCTTCTGAATTGTCTTCCATCGTAATAGGGTTTAATTCTATTACACTGGTGTTTACTTCTGAATCAGAACACTCTGACAGTTCAGCTAATGTAATTACCGCTGGAATTGTAAGATAATGTATGTCTTTTACTTCTAGTTTTGCGTCAGTGTCTGTGTCAGATTCAATTTCTTCTTGTTCTTTAACTTCAGGCTGTTCAGCTGTTTAGATTGTTGCACTTGGCTCCACTGCGGCATGACTGCCCTGAGTGCTGATGGGCAAGGCAATTGGAGCAGTATTAATTGATTAATACTGCTCGGAGGCGCTTCTCGGGCGTAAGCTTCGTGCAGCGCTGGCACTTTCGTAGCGCATGGATGCCTCTGCACACCCGGCATCTAAAGGAGTCCGTTCCTTGGCGTCGATTGGGTTGCTTCGTTGACGGTGCCATGCTACAGGGGAGTGAACTAGAGAAAAAGATGTGGGCGAGGTGTTATTATGTGATGGAAATTATTTTTTTGACGTTGGTTTTTTTTATAAAGAGGGATTAGTTGCTTTAAAGGATTAGTCGGTGGTATTAATCGCCTCGTAGGAAGAAGGACCAATTTGGCTAGTGGCCTTCGGATGATACCGCGAGCGGTAGCACGTCCACTACGCGGACCTTGTCATCTGAGCCTGGGCAAGCGAGCTGGACTCGCCCAAGGCGCCATTCATTTATTGGTAGGTTATCTTCCTTGATAATAAATTGTTACGCTTATGGAGCTCTTTTAAATACTCATTCTTCCACCGAATTGCTGGTGGAGCGCTTTGAGTCGCTGCCAGCGGTTAGTTATAGAAATGGCCCATCTTTGATTACTGGCTCGTTGGTTGACAGTAGAGGGCCGCCAACTAGGAGTGGGCTGGACTTAGAGCCAATAAATCGGTCGGATCTTCCAAAATTGGAGAGATTGGCCTGGAGTTAAGGCAGGCTTCAATCTTGGACAGGAGAGTCGAGAACTCTTCAAATGTATATTTTGAGGATGAGGTGGATTTGTAGAAGTGGGTCTTAAAGCTTTTGACACCTGCTTCCCACAATCCGCCCATGTGAGGAGCGCCAGGGGGATTGAAATGCCAACACAAGTTTTGATGGCTGTGCTTGGATAAGACAAGCTCCTTTGTTGCTTGCTTCTCTCGAGAGAACGGATGAGGCTCCCACAAATGTTTTTTACCATTATCTGAATTCATCTGTTGGGGAAGGCCACGTCTTGCTATAAATCGCGAAAATGCGGCCAGGAATCTCTCCGTGGTTAGGTCTGTGGTGTCTTCTATCTTCTAGCTTTGGGATCCAGTATTTGGCTCTTATGAGGCGCATTGATAACCGAGTAGCTAAATCAGCTGGGTTATGTTCGGATCGAACGTCGGACCATTTGTCATTGGTGGACGTTATCTTGGCTACCCGGTTAGCCACGAAGGTAGACCATTTGCATGGAGGTTCATCCAACCAGGCAAGAGCCATGGTGGAGTCCGTCCAATTGTAGTTTTCTCTACTCTGGATAGGGAGCTGAGGATTAAGAGCCGTGGTGAGCTCGGAAAGAAGAACGGCGCCACACAGCTCTAAGCGTGGAAGTGATACCGTCTTAACTGGCGCAACTCTAGTTTTTGTTGCGAGAAGATGAGTGGAGATGCATCCATTCATCTCGACACGCAAATAAAGTGCAGCACCATATGCGCGCTGGGACGGGTCGCAGAAGCCATGGAACTGCACCTCGAATGCCTAGCGTTTTGGCGATGTTAGCCTCTTCGATTTCTAAGAAATCCGCACATAGTAAGTGATCCCTTGGTATTTCTTTTAACACTTCCTTTGCGTTTGTTGTCCACTTTCTCAGTTCTGCAATGGCTGATATTGCTCGTTGCTTCGTGTGTGCCCCTGCTAGAATATCATCGACATACATATAATTCTCAATTATATCGGATGCGATGGGACATACTTATTGTATATCACGAGCAAGTTGATGGAGGACCCGAATTGAGAGGTATGGAGCACAGTTTTCCCCAAAGGTAACTGTGTTGATTTCGAAGTCGCAAAGTTCTTCGTTCTTATTGCGAAAAAGTATTCGCTGGAAGGGCGTATGTCTTGGATCGACCAGGATTTGCCGATACATCTTAGTTATATCGGCATTGAAAACGTAGCGGTAGAACCGACACTTTAATATCTGAATCGTCAGTTCGAATTGGAGTACAGGTCCTATGTGTTGGATGTCATTTAGGCTTTTGCCATTGGAAGACATGCTGAAGGCGTTAAACATAACGCGAACCTTTGTTGTGGTGCTGTCGGGCTTAAAAACAGCATGATGCGGCAAATAAAAATTATTGGAGTTGCTGTTTGGAGAGACTTGCGTCATCACGGAGTCGTACTGCTCTTTCAAAGGAGGGTTTCTTTTTAAACGATTCTCGTTCCTTAGAAACTAAGCTACTGCAAAAGATCTTGAATGTCCCAAGTCTATGAGATTAGGTTCCCGGAAAGGTAGGGTGACTACATATCTGCCATTCTCATTCCTCTTTGTTGTTTGGATAAAAGTACTCTCACAGAAAGAATCGGTGCTCTTTACCAGTTTGACTGGAATGTCCTCCACCTCCCAAAATGTTGTGAGAATACTGTCTAATTTTTCTTCTTGAGATACAGATATGCGAGTTGAGAATGACGAGATTGCATTAGATGCGGTCTTTGAAACTGGGCCGGTTAGAATCCAGCCGAAAATGGTTTCCTGACCCAGCAACGTGCCACATATATTAGGAAGGGAGCCGCCTGTTAGTATGGACGGTAGGATATCAGCGCCAATCAGCACATCTATCTGTGAACTCCTGTGGTAATTAGGGACAGCCAACTGGAGGTCAATAAGTTTTGGGGGATCGAACATGATGGTAGATTCCCTGCCAAATGTGGTAGGACGTAGGCTGATGTCTCGATTTGGATGAGGGGCTTGGCAGGAGAGCCAATATTAAAATGGCAGAGCTTGCGAGGCTGGGCTGCAACAGCTTGATTTAATCCCGAAACTTGTGCCTGTACGGATTTGTACGGCAGCTTAATCAGGTGGAAGAGTCGCTCGGATATAAATGTTGCCTCTGATCCCGAGTCGATCAGTGCACGAGCTGTATAATTTACATCCAAATGGCGAACATATATAACAGCCGTGCTTAGGAGAACACCATGGATGTTTATTGCAACATAATTGTGAGCATTCGTTTGTTGAGATGGAGTGGACTGTATGGATCGATTGGAGGGAGCTGCTTGTGGCATGGAGACTACCGCAGGAGCCAATTGTGGAGTGTCAGGAGCCAATTGTGGAGTGTGACTACGGTGCAAAAGTGTATTGTGACGACCCTTGCACGTAAGACAATTGTGAGAACTTGTGCAATCCGTTAAGTACCGACCTCTAGCGAGACAGTTCAGACATAGTTTTTGCTGTTTGATGTAAGTTGCCCGTTCGCTGACGGGCATTCGGAGAAATCGTGGGCACAGACGGATAGGGTGGTTCTCCCTGGAGCAAGCACGCTTGTGGCTTGTTAGCGACCTTATTCTCAAATGAATTAAGCCTTTTTGTGGTAGGAGGATCTGTGCGAACAATTCTGGAGTGCGCTGGAGTATTTGCGCTTGGCTTTAGCTCTTCTATCGCTTCTAGACTGCGATAGCGTTCTAAGAGAAAGGTGTTCATCTCAAGCCAAGATGAGACGTTGTTCTTTCTCGAGACTGTTCCCATAAGGGGAGTGTTAATTTGGGTAACTTGGAGGAGCATAGGAACACGAGGATACAGTCCCAGTTTTCTATATTAATCTCGGATAACATCAGAGCTGTTAAACAACCTTGAATGGTGCTCTGAAGTTCCTTTATTGCCGTTCCAGACTCTTGGGAGATTGGCTGCAGGTTGAAAAGAACCTTGAGCTGGCTGTTGACTAACAGTCTTTGGTTCTCAAAACGGGCAGTCAGATTGGCCCAGGCTGATCGGAAGCCATCGTTTGTCAAAGGTGACATCGACACAATCGCCTGAGCCTCTCCGCTGGTTTTCGCATTGAGATGGAATAATTTCTCAACCTCTGATAACCTAGGATTATTTATGTTAATTGCGGTAAAGAGGTCTCGAAATGTGGGCCAACGTATATAATCTCCGTTAAAGACTTCTGTGTCGCAAGGAGGTAAGCGACAGCCGGTGGGAACATATGGCGGAATGGCGGATTGGACGGACGGTCTACCTTGTCCCACAAGGCTCGTACTTGGTCCCGGCGGACCTGGCACGTACAAAGAGACTGGTCAGCGCCTCCAGGAGTGTTTATTTTTGCCTCGAACTGACTAAGCCTATCAGTGACAGCAATAAACTTGATCACGGCTGCGTCTGTCATGTTTTGGGCCGTTTTGGTGTTAGCTCGCGTGGAAATCGGACTAATTCTTGTGCTGACAGTTGCCTTAGCACGTCCGACTGCAGTGGTCAGGGATGCTTCGCTTTTGGTTTTGGACGGCGAGAGACTGATTTTTATCAGTGGACTTGGCCTCGAACTAAGAGGTGCCTTGGCAATTCCCCTTGGCGTGGACGCGGATAATTCGTCCGGGACGATATTCCCCTTTGGATTTTAAGGGCTGTTGTTGGAGACGGAGAAGCTCTAGAGGTGCTTGCCGACGGAACTTCTAATTAGTGTTTTGTTTCCTTCCCTTTGACAGTTGGCATACTAGGCGAAAGCGATTGGGTAAAAAAAACATGGGTGCTTGCTCCTAGTAGTAGAGGTTGCATCAAAAAAAAGAAAACTGGAATGCCGATACAAATAAGTAATCGATTTTAATGCGATATTATAAATTTAAAATAATATAATTATTTATAAAAACAAAGGAAATAATAATAAAAAATTTCGGTGATCGTTTTTTTTTATACAATTTTATTATTATATTACCACTAACCAAAAAACATATAGCTGGGACATGCCGTAGCAGAAATTTGGTCTCCAACAAAATATTCATCTGGTCCAACGAGCGAGTAAGATATACATATGATATCTTTTGAACGCTCACACTTCAGGAAACTCCTTTGGCTTACTCTCTTCCATATGATTTGTGCGATAGAACGGCATCGCTGTTTTTATCTCGCTCCCACTACAGGAAACTGCTCTGGCTTACTCTCTTCCAAATGATTTGTGCGATAGAACGGCATCGCTGTATATTTTTATCTCGCTCGCACTTACTCTCAGTGCTCTCAATGCTCTCTTTATGTCTAGGTACCGTTTAAATGTTTGTGTGTGCATGTGTCCGAACAAGCAAAAATGCCCACAAATTCAATTTTTGTCAAAAGTCGGTGGCATTTCTTCCCTTTTGAGGGGACGAGTAATATGAAATAATGAAAGGGTTTGCCAAGTCGATGCGAAATTCTTTCATTTTAGCTCGTTATTGTTGGAAAGGGTACCTAAGCGTTGGCATGTGTGCATTTAAAAGTTTTTGGACTTGCTATTCACGCATACTTGCGTATTTTGTATATGAATAGAAGCATTTATGCGCATGTGTGCCACACACACACACAGACACAAATGTGTGTGAATGGGCAGATCATAGGCGCAAAATTTCAAAATATCATTTTTGGCACGCGTCTGTCGCGCACCCTTCTTTTATGATTTTAGGTTTGAATTGATGAATGAATGTTGACCCCTTATTACCTGGAGATCAAATTCATATATGAAAAAGCTAAATATTTTAAGACAATAAAATAATTGGAATACGGATCGGCAGCTGTTTATTTTTTCATTTGTGTCTGTGTGTATATACGCACATACGCCGGCTGTAATTGCAATGTGTGTTAATTGTAATTTGTGCTGTGACATTTCTTTTATTGTATATTGTGTACTTAAAAATATTATATGTGGACACACATAGTACATATGATTTTGTGGATTTATTTATCGGATGTTTGTACTATGTGGTTGCACAAATATATTCGGTTGCACTATGCAATAAATCACCAAGTTGAGAAATTGAGCTGGAGTTTGTATTTATTTTTCGTAAATATAACAATGTGTTAAATATAGTGTGTGTATTTAAATGTATTTATATGGATAATTATATTCGGATTTGATTTATTATGTCGTGTGATTTAATATACAGTACGACCTCGCTCAACGCAACCTATTAAAATTTGGCCAATTGCGAAAACTGAGGTGGTTGCAAAAACCGAGGGAAAATTTTCTGTTGGCCACGAGACCTATTTCCAAAAACAGATGCTTGCTAACCATTAAAATTAAAGTAAATCGAATAGTTCTGTGTTCAAAGCAAGGATTTCATTTTATTTTATTTATTTTTTGAAAAATTGAGAAATTGTGGTCTGTACTTTTTTACAATTTATACATTTCTGAACAGTTGTTTCTACAATGTTATGAAATCGGGTGTTGCAATTATCGAGGAGTTGCGTGTAACGAGGGTTGCGTTGAGCGAGGTCGTACTGTATATGTATGTATGTACATACAATACGTGCCGTATGAACTTTGAGTATGTTTGTGCGTCAGACTAAGAAAATGAATTAAAAATATTAATTGGGAAACAATATTGTGAAGCACCTTGTCGGATTAATTGTGGAAACGTAAATAATTCCCCCTTTTTGTTTGATAGGTAGGAAAGTGTACGAGTGCGTACGTATTTGCAAACTTAAACTGGTTTTATTTTGGAGTTGGAAGTAATTCCCACAAAATTTAACTAAACTGCTTTTAGTTTGGATCTGATAATTTATATATATATATATATATATATATATATATATATAGAAACGATAGGTAGGAATCTGTAAAAACAATAATTATCTTATGTATAAGGATAACAAAATAAGTAAAATAGATATAGTAACTCGAAATAAGCCATATATATATGGCATAAAATCCTCCATAAACATAGAAAACATACCCTAAATGGATTTAATAGATACTAAGACAGTGGACTCCACTGCAAACGTAATAAATAAAGTTGAAGTTGAAACTCCAGATCAAAAAATAATCGTAACATTGTTAATAATAATAGTAATTATCATGTGCACAAATATATTCTATAAAATTTATAAATTGCACAACAAATGCCTTAAAAAGATATATGTAAGCAGGGCAAATGATCTGGTTAAAATATAAAGATAAAGATATAAAGATAAAAAGATGAAAAATATGAGAAATGTAAAGATTAAAAACAGATCTATAAAAAATCATGTTATATTATAATATATCCACTTTTAAAAATGTTAAATGTACTTTGGCAAGAGATATCGGCAATAGTAAAACGTATCCTTGATATAATAAAAAAAAAATTTGTTTAGAGCTTCCATACTAGGCAGAATCATAGATTTTGTAATATTCATAGACTAAAAAATTAAAATCTAAAAAAATAATATAATGGATAAAATTATTTAGCAAATAAATACCCGTTATGGAATGGAAAGAAATCCGAACCATTTTAATTGAAATCAAAAACAAATTTGACAAATATCACAAATGTATAAGTCAAAATAGGTCTATTCAGATTGAAACAATTAACAAACATGCCACAATACTAGTAGAATGCTTTAATAAAGCACAAACACTAGTACATGAAAACAGAGAAAGACTAAACCAAGCACATTGGTCATATATATCTAAATTACTGAACACAATTCGATCAAATTTAGTATCGGTCAAGAGGAGGTATAATACTCCTCTTGATACTCCTTTGACGATTGAAACTAGTGAAAAACTAGAGTCGACAGACGAAGAAGAAGAATTAGATCTTACGGAGGAAAACGAGTCAAAAAGCACGATCTAACCATTCCACAATTGATCAGAATCCGACGCAAATTCCAATCCCGTAGAAAATAAAACTATCAGAATGGCACAAACTTATATTGATTTTATCAATACCGCATCCAAGCTTATACAAGCTTTCGATGGTAAAGCTGAAAACTTAGCAAGTTTTGTAGATGCTCTACACATAATAGACTCAATTAAAGGCGAACACGAACAACTAGCTGTTTCAACTATAAAAACAAAGCTAAAAGGTGTTTCAAAAAATTTAATCGGAAATGAAACTACAGTAACTGAAGTCATATCACGATTAAAAATTAGTGTCAAGGGTGAAACTGTTGAAGTATTGTCAGCAAAGCTGATGAACCTACAACAACGAAATAAAACCGCCAACCAATATACATTAGAGGTTGAGCAGATGACAAAGGCCCTAGAAAGTGCATATATAGCAGATGGCCTAACTTGGAAGTTACCCCTAAGTTATTCTACCCAGCAAGCAGTCAAAGCAATGATTAAAAATTGCGCCATTGATAAGGTAAAACTTATCATGCAAGCAGGCACTTTCCATACCATGAACGAAGTGGTATCAAAATTTGTCAATAGTTTCACAGAGGCAACAGGACAATCGAACACTGTCCTGTTCTTTCAGCAACAACATAACAGGGGCAACCATGGAAATTACCGTAGAAGAGGTAATAACCACAATAACAATAATAGAGGACGAGGCCAACAAAGAGGAAACTCTAGAGGCCGTGGTAACTTGAATCGAGGCCACAACAATTACAGACAAAATGGTAATGTACGACAAGCCCAAAGCACGTCGGAAAACCAACAGGCCCCCTTAAAAAAAACAACCGTTCACAGCATCAATCTTAATTTAAATATATTTATCAGCTTACAAAATGAACATACTGGTAGGAAATAAACATTTTTAATAGATACAGGAGCTAACATCTCAGTCATAAAAGAAAATTCTGATCAATTTTTAGATATTGATTATGATAATATAACCCAAATTACAGGAATTGGTAAAGGATCATGAAGCTCATTAGGTTTAGCATTCCTCGAAATGCGAACTTCTAACTTCATTATACCACATAATTTTCATATAGTAGAATACGATTTTCAGATCCCTAGACACGGAATAATTGGAATAGACTTCATAAAAAAATTCAATTGTCAATTAGATTTCACTAAAGAAAGTGACTGTTTCATTTTAAGACCCAATAATATTGCACATTCTATACAAATCGAATTATCCATACTTTCAACAACAACGAGATAATTATACCATTACGTTGTGAAGTAATCAGAAAAATTAACGTAGATACTAAATATAACCAAATCCTAATACCTAATCAGGAGATAGGAGATGGTATATTTGTTGGTAATTCAATTGTAGATTCAAAAAACGTATACGTGCGAATATTAAACACAACTAACAGCAATAAAATTCTAAACATAAAAGAAAAAAATGTTGACCCATTATCCAATTATCAAATAATAGACTTACACGACTCTCAAAGAACAGAATCAATTCTCACTAAGTTAAAAAAGAACTTTCCACCAGTAAATAAGAAAATAATGACATAATTATGTTTAAAATATACAGATATCTTTGGATTGGAAACATAACCAATCACAACTAATAACTTTTACAAGCAAAATTTAAGATTGATGAAGATGATGAACCAAGTTATATTAAAAACTATAGAGCTCCTCATTCACAACGAGCGGAAATAACTAAACAAGTAGCTAAACTTGTTAAAGATAAAATAGTAGAACTCTCTGTGTCTGAATATAATAGCCCGTTACTATTAGTACCAAAGAAATCCTTTCCGGATTTAACGGAGAAAAGATGGCGTTTAGTAATCGACTATCGCCAAATTTATAAAAAATTATTAGCCGATAAATTTCCACTTCCAAGAATAGATGATATTCTTGATCAATTATGCCGAGGAAAATATTTCTCTTGTCTAGATCTAATGTCTGGATTCCATCAAATAGAACTTGATGAAAATTCAAGAAATATAACGTTTTTTTCTACGAGCTTTGGCTTTTATCGTTTCACGCGATTACCTTACGGTTTAAAAGTAGCTCCTAATTCTTTTCAAAGAATGATGACCATCGCGTTCACTGGTCTTGAAACAACTCAAGCATTCCTATACATGGATGACTTAGTTGTCATTTTTTGTTCTCAAGAGCATATGACCAAAAATCTCACAAATGTTTTCGATCTATGCAGAAAAGACAACAGCAAATTGCATCCAGATAAGTGCTCATTCTTCATGAAGGAGGTCACTTTTTTCGGACACAGATGCACCGATAAAGGTATATTGCCTGACGACACAAAATATGATGTTTTTAGGAAATACCCAGTGCATTTTGTAACTATTATGTAACTATATTATTATTGAACATCTTAAGACGGCATTAATGAATCCAACTTTACTGCAATACCCCGATTTTAGCAAAGAATTTTGCATATTCACAGATGCTATCAAAGAGGCATGTGGAGCAGTTTTAACTCAAACCTATAATGGTCTTCAATTACTTGTAGCATATGCATCTCGCAGTTTCACTAAAGGTGAAAGTAATAAGTCAACCACAGAACCTCAAACCATTTGTATATAGTAGACAACTCCTGCACAGCAAAAGATCAAGTATATTTGCCTATGCAAAATCTTAACAACGCTTCTAAGCCCAACGTATATGAAGTCATTTGTAATGATGAAGTACGAAAAGTAGTGTCCTTGCTGATATTAAATAATATATGTTTTTTTAAACATTGAAAAAATAATTATAGCAAGAATTGAAGTTAGCGACCTGTACACCAATGGAACATTTGACTTAGGTCAGTTTTTCCAAAGGCTTGAAAAGGAGCCGGTATACATGAGATCATCCAACTCAAACTGGCACCGAGCGAAAAGATATTTTAATTAATTTCAATTGAATCTTTAAAAAATATGGGCAACAAAACATTAAAATCATTACGAGTAGCGCTACTCAAGCCGATGACCATAATAGAAAATGAAAAAGATCAAGAAGCGATACTGTTTACATATCTTAACGATCCCATACAAGGAGGTCATACTGGCATTCCGAGAACGCTAGCTTAAGTAAAAAGACACTATCACTGGAAAAATATGACACGTCATATAACCAAATACATTGTATTTGTCCGAAATATCAAAAGTCAAAATCGACAAAAAATACTAAAATACCTTAACCATTATAGACACCCCAATATGTGCGTTTTATAGAGTGATAGTGGATACTATAGGTCCGCTACCCAAATCAGAAAATGGTAACGAATACGCAATCACATTCATATGTGACCTAACAAAATACTTTGTTGCGATTCCAATAGCAAATAAAAATGCAAAAACAATTGTTCGGTCCAATGAAGACGTTCATTTCGGACATAGGACCTGAATATAAAAATTCTATTATCAATGACTTGTGTAAATATTTAAAAGTGGAAAATATAACGTCCACTTCATATCACCACCAGACAATTGGAACAATAGAAAGAAGTCAAAGAACTTTCAACGAATAAATTCGTTCACATATATCTGTTGATAAGACAGATTGGGATGTATGGCTGCAATATTTCGTTTATTGTTTCAACACAACCCCTTCAATGGCACATAGTTATTGTCCATATGAGTTAGTTTTCGACAACAAAGTAATTTGCCATCCTATTTTAATTCAGTAAATAATATAAGTCCATTATACAATATAAAAGACTATGCTAAGGAAAGTAAATATAGAATAGAAGTAGCATATAAACGGGCAAGAGTAATGCTTGAAGAAAATAAAAGAAGGAATAAGCAGTCATACGACTTAAAGATAAACGACATATAAATATCAATAGGAGATAAGGTCCTACTAAGAAACGAATAAGGTCATAAGCTAGATTTTAATTATACTGGACCATATAAGGTCACTGGTAAAGAAGTTAGAAATAATAAAGTAATATCAGATTCTAAAAATAAAAACAGAAAGTTCATAAGGATACGTTAAAAATTTGTACTTCATAATCATTTTAGTGTGGGCATGCACAAGAATATTCTCATTATTATTATTATTATTTTATTATATTGAATACTATTTTTACATTTTACATTTTTACAATACAAAAAATATAAATATAAAAAAAAATAACTACATTATATTACGTTATTCCTCTAAAAGGGGAGGTGTAGTGTGTATATGCCTTAAAAGAACATCCTGTATTCAAATATAAAGTATGCGGCACTTTGTTGCATACAATAACAATTATACGTTAAACAAGCCCAGAGCCACTTTATGTATTGGCTCTGGCTCATATTACGCAGCGCGGTTCACTAGCCTCTCTAGCTGACCCATTATGCTTACGCTTTCCCACGCTCCGTCTGAGCGCATTTCGTGAGCAACATATATATGCTCACTAACACAGGCATATGCAATCTTCTCAATCTCCCACTCTTTGTAGATGTTAACCAATAACAGCATAAGTATATACATGTACCCATAGGCTAAGCATGAATCTTTAAATTGAAATAAAGACATTCTCAAGATGAACATGAACCAGCACTGACGTGCATTTAATTATTTATTAAAACCTAAAAGGGTTATTACAGCCGCATTCCATCTTTCCTGCCAGGTCGCCATTGATGCTGCTCTCTCCGATCCCCGGATGACGTCCATTGAGACAGCATCAACCATCGCTATCCTGCCTGCATATTTTTTCCACTGGTGGCATGCCCGCCAGTACAGTGGCTGCCTTGTCCGACACCGTTCGGAATCCAGAGGGCGCTGGGCCTGTAAGGGATTCTCAGCTTCCTTCGGAGGCATTTCTGGCTTGCTAACGCTGATGCCTATATCGGTGCTGCATCTAGTATAACGGAGGCTACAACTCTCGCGAGGAGTAGACGTCTACATGCCCTGGGACCCCCTAGTAGCATCCTCGACAGGGCCGCCTGCATTTTAACTTCTTTCTGGCAAACGTTATCTACATGTGGTCGAAAGCTAAGCCTTTTATCTAGCATAACCCCCAGATACTTGATGGAAGCCGTTGACTCAATATTAACGTTGTCTACCTGGAATCTACCAAACTAAACTATCTTGGGCTTGTGGTTAGCAAAGCCTTTGTTTTGTGAC
Organism: Drosophila montana; assembly: GCF_035044405.1. Classification (NCBI taxonomy): domain Eukaryota; kingdom Metazoa; phylum Arthropoda; class Insecta; order Diptera; family Drosophilidae; genus Drosophila; species Drosophila montana. Next base: position 40,977 of record NW_026997997.1, read on the forward strand.
CTGCCAACTCCAGGCTAGCACCATGCATCTAGCTGGCCACGTTTCTTATAGCTGCATTCGCTGCCGCTTCTACTTCTTTAATCTCTTTGCCCACCACTACTAGCGCGATATCATCTGCGAATCCTATAATCCAGCATCCCTGAGGCAGTTGCACTCTAAGCACCTCGTCTTACATAATGTTCCACAGGAGTGTTCCCAGAACCGACCCCTGTGGGACCCCGGCTGAGACCATATAACTCCTAGCACTGCCTTCCGTATCATAACTCAGTACCCGATTGGACCAGTAATATTATACGGAAAAGGGAGGACGGTATCCCTATCCGGGCTAAGTATACGAGACCTGCTAGCTGAGTTAAAGGCATTGCGGATGTCCAACGTAACCACCGCGCAATTCTCCTTTTCTCCCCACCTCCATCGGGTTCTGTCTATTGCTTTAGCTGCAATATCGACCACCGCCTTAATTGCGTCGACCGTAGACCTTTCTCTCCGAAATCCGTACTGGTGTTTGGACAGCGCCTCTTTCTCCTCAACGACACTTTTAACAGTCGGTCATATATGATCCTCTCCAGGATCTTTCCTGCGGTGTCCAGCATGTACGGCCTATATCCTGGTGGTTAATCGACTGGCTTGTCCCCCTTCGGTAGAAGGATTAGTCCCTGTCTCTTGTATCGCTTGAAGAATACTCCGTCCTGTAAGCATCTGGTATATGTCTCGGCGAAGACGTCTGGTTTCGTTGCCATGGCTAGCTTCAGCGCTTTGTTTAGCACACCATCTGGGCCTAGGGCCTTTCTGTCGCCTATTTTTTTGCTTGCCACCACAACTCCTTCTGCTGACACCTGCTTCACTTGCTCCGTGCTACGTGAGCAACGATCTTGAAAGCCATGCCCCATGGGTTAACATGGGCCTTCTCTCATATTTGTTAGAAGCAGGCGGATTTGCTCTGTTTTATGTTTCGCTTGAGGGCTTGTTTGGCTGCCCGCAGCCCTTCCAATCTGCTGGCTGCGTCGCCTTAATGAACCACGGGCAGGCCCTGCTAAAGGTATTGTGTGCCATCTTCATGGTCTTGTGTCTTGTGCAAGTAATACATTTTGGCTTGCACGTGCACACCTTGGCTTCTCCACAGTTGAAGCAGAGTTTCGAAGCGTCGTGTTTACTTCGGCCTTGTGCAGCTGTGTGCCCAAAGTCCAGGCACTTGAAATATCGCCTCGGTTCCACTTTTTTGCGTATACATACCGCCCACTCAATGCGTATCTTCGCTACCTCCAGGAGTTCGGTTGTGGCCTTCTTGGGCAGGAGTATAATAGCCGTCTGTGCGCGCGGTGTGCTTTCCTCAGCTTCGGTGAGGCTTCAGCAGCAGGTCCTCTTCGATTTTAGCAAATACGGCTCCTAGCACGTCGTCGCTGGTAGACAATTCCGGTAAGTCACGTATTTCTATGAGGACTTTGGTTTTGTGCGAGGTGCAGTCAAGTGGCTGCAGGGGTCTCGCGGTGGCTCAGGATTTCCCCCGTTGGGAGTTATACCGCTCCGACTCGGTCAACAGAGCCCTCTTTAATTACTCCACATGCGTGGCGGGGTTGGCCATTGGTCGGCTCCGTGACCTTATATACCTTTTCCCCTGGGAGAATCGTGACTGTTATTTATGAACATGCCTTTATTTGCATATCAGTAAATATTAAGTGTTGCGCCTTGTGGGTATGCAATGTTTCCCGCTTTACAGAGCTGCCAAGATCTGCAGCGCTTCTTCCGCCGTGTTAGGTACCGTAGCTTGGATCGCCTTGCACATTGCAGCAGTGCCATCAGCCGTTTGGTTGACCATCTGTTTGATTATTGCATTCGCTCATGAGAAAGCAATTTTTTTTATGGCTGGCGACATTTTCCTCTTTGTTGGAGTAGTGTGATAGAGCGAATGCACCCGGAGGACCGTCGGACACGTAGCGGAGCTCCCTGACAGGTACGCATTGGCGCTCTGTTTACACCAGTACTTACGCGTTTTGTGTTCCTTGTAGGCATCGCAGCCCAAGATGGGAAATAATGGGAGAAACGAACAAAACGCGACCGCAAACTTTCACTTCTCAACTGTGTATGTGTGTGCGTGTGTGTGAGTTTTTTTTTTTGTATTCTGTTTGTTAATAACGCTTAAGTATTTACATTTTAGGCTTAGGTTGTAGTTGGGAGATATATGTTGGTTAGTTATTGGTTAGTTAGCGCGGATTGCCTGCGGAACGGCAGCAAAGCATTGCTTCACAGGCATGTTCTTGCTACCTAGTCTTCCTCCGTTCTCCGTCTGGTGCGCTCAAAACTCCTGAGTTCCAGCATGACTTCTGCTGCAAAGGTGCTGGTTGCGTCCCACTTTACTGCTGTCTCTAGCATGTTCGTGACCAGGTTGTCCACCGTGATGGGTCTGCCCATGCTGTCCTCCAGCTCCTGCCTGTTCGATGACAAACGTCCACACTCGAAGATGATGTGGTTGGCGTCCTCTAAGATTCCTCTGCCTTTTTAAGAACACTCGTCTGTGTTGTCGCTTCATTGTGAGCTCTATAGCAAACTACCGGTTCAGTTGCCAGTTCATCAAGCGGGACCATCACGGCGATAACCAGAGCCGCCTCGTCTGATACCGTCCGATATATAGAGTTAACGCCTCGGCTGTAGCTAGGAACAGCCATTGCTCTGCTCCAGATGGGGGACGTGTACATTATTACCGCTTTATTTACGGTCATAAGAAGACGGCGTCTCTGCTGTTTCGGTCCCCGTGTGTTAAGCATAATCCTGGATAGCGCTCGACAGGATTCTGCAGCTTGTTTGTGCACATACTCCAAGTGCTCTCTGAACGACATCCTTGTGTCTAGCATGACACCCAGGAACTTTAGCGCCCTCGCTGATTCTATTACAGCGCTGCCGGCTTTTATGTGCGCTGTTTCCACCTTTTATCTTCTGCTGACTAACACCGCTTCTGTATTATGAGCAGCCATAATAAAGCCGATAATACGTGTATCGATCGGGAGTTCCAGTCGTGCATGATGTTCCAGAGGAGGGGTCCTAGAACTGAGCCTTGGGGCACCCCGGCGGACACTTGGTGTGTAGTGGGGCCATCGTCGGTGTCGCTTAATTCCCATTTAGTTGCGCCGAAAAGTGACAAGCTTGCGAAGGTTAGATCAATCATTGATCCGATACCACCCCGACTAAAGGTGTTTTCCGAGCCGGAGCTTAACAGGGCTATATCCAGGGCTGCGAAGCTTTCCAACAGGGCACGACCTCTTGCGTTAGTTGCTTGGCTGCCCCATTCCATTGCCCAGGCGTTGAAGTCATCAGCAATAATGCCCTTCCGCCCCCTTGCGTCGTCAACTAATGCGTCTAATGCAGCTTGAAGCTCGCTAAGCTGCATGTTCGGGGCCAGGTAGCAGCTGTGAATCCACAGGCTGCCGTATTGTGCTCGTACAAACCCAGTACAGGACTTCATATTCTTCAGCGCTGTCGAAGGCTCGCCACATATCCAGAGTGCAGCTATTCCATCCTGATCTGCGATCCATATTCTTGGGCAGTTGGTCTCTCGATGGTGGGGCTCGATGATATCGATGCGCATTTCTCTAACAGTCTGCTCTAAGAGTGCTTGAGCAGCTATGCAGTGGTTAAGGTTTATATGAAGTAACCGTAACATTTCATTTTCCGTACTGCCTCGCGGTACGCCGGACATTTAAAGGTGCCTGTGAAGATCGCCCTTCGCGGTCTTGCGAATGCCCTGCACATCGCCACTTAGGTGGTTGAGGGCCGTGTCGCCCTTCACGAGCCTGAGCATGTCGGCATACGTACAGTCGCCCACTCCATGGACTGTAATGGCATCGGCTCTGGGACGCTTCTGCGTTCGCTTGCGTCTATTGATTGCTGTCCAACTCTGTGTGCTGCCTTGTCGACCATCCAGGTTAGGGTTGGCAGAAGCTCGCTTGGGTTCCGCGTGGACCGCCTGCCTCGTTGGGTTCTGACCCTGGTGTTAAGCCTTCTGAGAGGGAGTCATGCGCTGCTCTGGTATGCCGTCCCTCGGCCGTATCGGTGTGCTTGCACCTCTTTGGCCTAAGAGCTTCGCTGGCCGCGTCTTTAGCACGTTTGATTCACAACGTCTGGCTAATGCAGGCGTTGTTTGCACCTCGTTGCACTTTGTATCAGACGCGCAGAGCTTGTGCGCCATCTTCTGCAGATTCTCTGCCTTCGCGAGCTCATCTCGCATCTGCCCGTTAATGTGGCGTTGTACGCTGAACAGCGCCGTTAAGCCGTCTAGGACTATGCCTATCTTTTCTAATGTGCCCCTAAGGGTTATTGGCAGCTAAATGCTCGCTTTTGTCGGCGACGACTCTGCCACCCTTTGCTGCACTGGCGTGACCGCCTGGTGTGGCGGTGATCGCTGCAGCGCAGAGCGGCGCAAGAAGGCCTGCAGCTCATCCTCTATTTTTCTCCTATATGGGCACCTGCTCTAACTAACAGGGCTCTACAGGGTCCCTCGGGGGCCATAAGCTTCCCTCAGGCTTTTGATCGCTGGGAGTTATACCGCTCCGACTCGGTCACCGGAGCCCCGTTTTTTATGGGCACCGCCGCGGCAGTGGGGTTTGATATTAGTCTGTTCCGCGACCTTTACTTAAGCCTGTTTAATAACAAAGCTTACCTGCTTAGCAAGAACAGCGTTAGCCTGAAAGTATGCTGTACTTCTGCCAGCTGTCCTTGACAGCTAATCGCCTGGTTGATGTCTTTGCTACGGAGTTTAGCAGCTGGTCCTCTAATGCAGATCAGCTGGTTGTGAACTGCACTAGCCAACACTACTATAAGCTGTTAGAGTGAATGCAACCAATTGCACAGATTGCTTCGCGAGACGGCAACTAAATTTGAGTGGTAAAACTCTCAAAAGCGCACAAAAACACATCGAGGAGACGCCTCTGTTCCCCTCGCTGGGGTCGTGGAGTAACAAACGCCGCCCCAAAAAACGTTCTGCACGGGCTTCGCAGTGAGTACCGCCGCGCACCTTTTGGTGTATTGGGCCTAAGACACAATTCACTGCGCACGTACATTAATTTCACTATAGTTTTCGCAGAATATCCACGGGTTTGTCTATTTTCATACAGAGCAGTTAAAAAACGCGTCCGCATTCGATGTAAACAATCAATGTGTGAGTGTGGGTGCGTTTGTGTGCATGTATGTGTATGTGTATGTATATGTGTGTGTGTTTTTTTTTGTTTATCTTTGTTTTTTGCTTACGGCATGGAGGTGAAAATCTTCGTAAGATACTGATGGCCCGGGCCAGCCGTATGCACGATTCGCTGACTCCGTCAACACCTACGTACTAAACTCAACCTCCCCCACTCACACACCACATGCACCGCGGGATCACCGCAAATAATTACTTCGTGGGGATGGGTTGCTTATTTTAGGCAGTCTCCATTATTCGTCGCTCCTTTTCGCATCGTCTCAGATCCATCTGGATGCCTGTTATGAGCTGACTTATATTTCTCCAGTTGTCCTCTCCTTCCAGCATGAACGTTACCAGTCCCTCAGATGGAGGTACAGAGCCTACTGCGTCTCTTTACCTCGAGCATTGGTACAGCACGTGTTCCGGGTCCATTGCTCCAGATTGGGGATTAGTTTGTTCGCCGTGTTCCATCTCTCCTGCCAAGTTGCCATTGATGTTGCTCTCTTCAACCGTCGGATGAAGTCCATTAAGACGGCGTCGCCTGTCGCCATTCGTGCTATGTATATGTTCTCCGTTTCCTTGGCCAATATGTCTACCGGCAGCATGCCTGCCAATACTGTGGCCGCCTCGTCCGACACCGTCCGGAATCCAGAGATAGTGCGGAGTGCGCTTAGCCTGTAGGGGACTGACATTTTCCTTCTGAGGCCTTTCTGGCTTGCATCTGCTGATGCCCATATCGGTGCAGCATAGAGCAGCACGGACTCTACAACTCTCGCGAGGTGTACACGTCTACCTGCTGCAGGTCCTCCTATGTTGGGTAGCATCCTCGACAGGGCCGCCTGCAATTTGGCTGCTTTCTGGATAACATAATCTACGTGAGGTCGAAAGCTAAGCCTGTTGTCTGAAATGACCCCCAGATACTTGATGGAAGCCTGTAGTAGCCGAGTGGGAACAGTTCTTGATTGTTAGAAACTTTATGTGCTACCCTCGCACTTAGCTCACACACTTTTGCATATTCCTTTTGATGTCTGATTTGGCACGTAGGCAGATCATACGATAATGCAGTTAAACTGAGGAGCGATCGCGAAAGCTTTTATCACCGTTACAGCTAGGTCTATAAAAGGAGCGGGCGACCGCGTGCGACAGTCTTCAGTTCAGATTGGAAGCGAAAAGACGTACTTCGTCAAGAAGATTAAACAGTGTAAAAACGAAGTCTAAAGTTAAAATAAGTAATAAAAATAATAGAAAGCGTATTAAAGCAGACGTGCGAGTGGAAAAGTATTGTAAAATCTAAGTAGTGAAAGATATTGAAACAGGTGATTTTATATTAGCCTGGTATCAATGGATTGGTGTTTGACCCTTGTTTAATTTTACAGCCTCGTGGCAGGGGTGCTGCCGCAAGCGCTGGTCCGCTTTTCACCAATCTCTTGGTGCATATATATTGGCTCGGAGACAAGGGTAGTAAATCTACTCCAAGGAGATTTCGGAACCGTGCTCCAGTGCCACATTCGAGACTGCTCGTTGATGATCATCAAATGTGTCTGGCGTTAAGTGACTTATATAAATGGATACCAAAGTCACAAGTTTATTCAGATCCACAAGAAATTATGACTTAAAATCTGTGTTGCGTAGTGTAATTGATTATTTATTCTCCTTTGTGCTACCTTCGTCGCTCTTATTGAGAGAATGAGAATTAGAATTGACAAAGAGTAAAGCGCACGAACAAGCTAAAAGATAAAAGCAACTACAATTAGTAAAACAGAAGCCATCTGAACGAAATTCGAAGCACGCATCCATACATACATCACATTAAACTTAAATTTTTGACATTGCGATCAGCGGATGTCTACCTAATCTATTCCCATTGATCGAAGCTAAAGTAAATTTAAGCAACTAAACAAACATGGAACAAAATGTATTATATTGAATTAAAAATTAGTCGATAGATATTAGAGTTAAGCAGCAGTAGTAATATTCCTTTTGACCTATGAATATATTTGGCAAGGGTAAGGTTGTGACATTTATATGCACGTCAATATTTATATATATACTTACAATTAACTTTCTTTGTACAAAGGCAACAATGATACCCATACAATAATACACCTACACACACCCACCAACATCGACGTCATATTGGGCCCAAGTGCACGCAACGATGGAAGTATGAGTGAGTTAATATAGAGTAGTGAGGACTATTTTTTTTGTATATCTGTTGTATATATATATATATTTACGATTGACATTGCATTGATCTCGAACCTATTGCCAACGTGAGCGTAAGATAACAGTTTTCTTCAGTAAGTTATGTTGGAAAACTGAAGTTATTTTGTTGAACAAAAATCAGTATATTATTATTTTTAAAATCATGAATTCGAATTTGAATGTTTCGGTAAATCTTAGGGAATTGATAATTCGCTTGTAATATAATCATGTATCTTGAGATCAACGGCTTGCTTCAATTAAATGATTTTGTTATATTTTAATATGAATCGGTGAATAATTATCTTGTCTGTCGAGTACCATGCTGAATTCTGTTGAAATGCGTTAATGCGTTAGAGTCTCGCATAGGGGCAATCTACGATTTTCTGGTTGCTATGGTAGGGAGGGTAGAGACGAGGGACAACTAACACCAAGATCCCTCCATTAGGCATATTGGATCCCGAGTTTTGTGGTGTTTGTCGGAACACTTATTTACAGGATAGGGAAATAAAGATAAATTTTATGATAGTATTTGATCTTGTTTTTTTTGAAGCGTACTTGATATTCTTCATGTCAGTGTATTGGTGTTGATAGGCAGATTGGGCGAGGAAGAACCCCGACCACGACGAGCTAAATTGAGCAAAAGCAAGAAGTACGCGCCCCCGAACCCAACGCCCCGCGACCAACGTAAGCCACTAAGGGCGAAAACGCCATAGAGGGTTACAAATGGACGTGGACACTCCATGTAGAAGGCAGCATCGACTGCCCCCCGTATACACGTGGACACTACATAAGAAATGGCGCCCAACTAAGGGGCAGAGTATGATTTGCAACTATCCTAGATAATTTTTGGATTTCGCGGCTATATCTCCGATTACAGCTAGTTTTCAAAGTATTGGGAGTTACACTGCACAAAAAAAAAATGCCCAAGATCGTTTAGTTTAGTTGAGATTATATTTCCCCGGAATGCTCTGGTTATCCAAACTAAATTACATATGATTTGTTTTCAAGTTATTAAAAGGGTTTTAGATAAGCGTAGTTGGAAATTATAAGAACTATTTTCGGAATTAGCGACTACAATTCATGAATTGGATTGGTCGACCAAAATAGACTCGTAAAAGTCCAACAACGTTAAATATATTTAGTACTCCTTGTGATAGTATAAATTTGGTTTAAGCGCTCTTGAAGGTATGGAACTGCAATTATCTGGAACTATTCGGAAATTGACCTATTTATCATGAGAAGCTTGATTCCAAATCAGCAATAGAAATCATTACATATAATAGACGACAACAAAGGAAACCCAATTTCGCCTAATTATTTCAACAGTATTTAGCATTAGGGAAAAGGACAGACAGCTTTAGATATATGAAAAAAAAAAATAGAAAAGAATTAATTTGTTCCTGATTTTGAATAGCGTTCAGCGCATGTAACATTTTTAATGGCAGTACAAAGAAGTACAGAAAATATTGCAGCTGCCATAGAGCAGATAGATCCCTTTTGTGGAATCTGCAACGAGGTGATGACTTCGTCACAATTGTTTGCTAATACTCCATGTAAGCACCGATTCCACAAAACATGTTTGATAGAGTTCTTACAAAACACTTCAGCATGCCCTACATGTGCAGCCGATTGTACAACTCTTGCGTTAAGCTTTTCTAACAACACTTTGGCAGCAGAGTTGAACCTAACTGATTCAATGCCTGGCATTACAGAACAAGAAGCAAATAAGCGAAATTCATTAAATAGGAGAGGCATGGGGAATAGACAAAGAGGAGCTACTCCTAAGAGAGGGATGACGACTAGATCCACAAATAGAGCACCGACCCTTGATCAGACACAAAGCAACATGTCTCTTGGCTCTCAAGTCGACATGGCTAATTATATTCAGAATATGATGAACGTTCAGCAAACTCAGTTGATGGACCATATTACGTCATATTTATCTAAAACTATTGAGACCTCTATTCGAAATCAACTCGCAAATTTGCAGATTTCAAATAGTGATCCACCATCTTCTAATGGGATAGATACTAATCCAACCCCACCAATACCTAGAGAACATGGACCAGAAACATTGATTCATAGATTGAGTGAAGCGGATGCTAGAATTAACAGAGAGAGAAGCAGCCAAAGCTTTAGTGTGAATCCGGAAAAAGTATCAGGAATCATTCAGAACTGGCGAATTAAATTCGATGGCACTAAGCAAGGCATGCGTATGGATGAATTTCTTTACCGAGTGCGATCCTTAACCAAACAAAATTTGGGTAACGACTACCATCTTCTTAATGACCATTTATACTTACTTTTTAATGGTAAGGCCAGCGATTGGTTTTGGAAGTTCCATCGCGCAAATACAAACTTTAATTGGGAAACATTTTGTCAAGAGTTCCGTAGAAGATTTGGAGACTCTGACACCGATTTAGAAATTTGGGAAATGATTGGGAAAAGACGACAGGGTGAGAGTGAGTCTTTTGATGCCACTATCAGTTTGCAATAGAAGACCTAGTTGACAGATTGCAACAAGGAATCTTAGAAAAGCAGATAGTAGACCTTCTGATTCGCAATTCCAAGCCCAGTCTGCACCATGAACTTCTCCACGTTAGCATTCAGAATAGATCGCAACTTAGAGTTGAAGTGAGAAAACACGAGCAATTTTATGGTGACATAAAATCTTTTAAAGGAAGAACATTAAGGTCATATGTTTCGGAAGTATCAGGCGAAGCCAATGGTAATTTGCCGCTTGTTCCATCGGAAGCGGAAATTCAAGAAATAAAACGTATTAAGACAGATCCAGTCTGCTGGAACTGCGATAAAATCGGACATAAATTTGACCATTGCCTGGAGATTCGTCGTATTTTTTGTTATGGCTGCGGAGCCAAAGAAGTTTTCAAACCATGCTGTTCAAAATGCAACCCCTCGGGAAACTGGCAGCGGGATGTACAACACAACACCAAATAGATACATCCCCAGCAAATACTCAGGCCTTGTCGGAAAAATCGACCCAAGTTACAAATAAAGATAAGGACAAAACCGATAGTAAAACGATAGCAGAGCGAGAAAAGCATTCGATTAGTTATTCTAAACATTTTTCAGATTTACCTTTTCATATCAGACTACAGAATTATAGTTCGGCACGTAAGCGAATTTTTGCTGATTTAGATTCTTTAGATTTATAACTAAGCCCAAGCGTTCTACAAAACGATTACGTACGTTTTGGAAATTAGTACGTAAAAATCGTAGGAATATAATAGCATCTATTTTTCTAAGTTCGGATGAACGACTATACACTTCTGTTCAAATCGAAGGGAATGAGTATATAGGACTTTTGGATTCAGGAGCTACTATTAGTTGCGCAGGTGGATCAGCAGCTCAACAATTACTTAAAAATAGTAAGACTAAGAGATGCACCGGATCTATTCGCACAGCAAATGGCACCGCTAGCAGAATTGTTGCTAAATTACAGACGCAGATCACTTATCGACAGTTAACTAGAAGTATCGAGTTATTTATTATCCCAGAACTTAAACAGGATATATATTTAGGTATTAATTTTTGGCGGGAATTTGGCTTGTTAGGGACAATTACTAGGCAAGCAGAGATATCAGAATTAGATGTTGGAGCACCAGCAGAACAAAGGGAGCTTCCCAAATTTCATCTTCTAACTAAAGAGGAACAGGGCCGTCTCGATGTCATTATAGGAGGATTTCCCTCGTATGCTAAAGAAGGCTTAGGCAGAACTAATTTGATTAGTCACTCCATTAATATAGGCTCGGCAACACCAGTTAAGCAACGCCACTGGCCAGTCTCTCCGGCCATTGAAAAACTAATGTTTGCAGAAATTGACCAAATGCTAGCTCTAGATGTAATAGAACCTTCTACCAGCCCCTGGAGTAGCAATTGCGTTCTGGTTAAACGCGGAGATAAGTGTCGCTTATGTTTAGACTCAAGACAGGTTAACAAAGTGACGGAAAAGGATGCCTATCCTTTGCCCCACATAGATGGTATTTTGAGTAGGTTACCTCCAGCTAAATTCATTACCGGATTAGACATGAAACATGCCTTCTGGCAAATACCGTTGGAGGAGAAATCACGGCAATATACTGCCTTTACAATACCCAATCGACCATTGTACCAGTACAAGGTGATGCCATTTGGTCTTTGCAACGCGCCGCAAACACTTTGTCGCCTTATGTATGAAGTTATTCCTGCCCATTTGCGTACACAAGTCTTTGTTTATTTAGACGACTTATTAGTGTTATCAGATAATTTCGACTCCCACCTAATTTTGCTACAGGAGATTGCGTTATGTTTGAGGAAAGCAAATCTAACTATAAATATTAGCAAATCCAAGTTCTGCATGACAGAGATAAGATACCTCGGGTTTATCATCGGAAACGGGCAACTCAAAACGGATCCTGAGAAAATACAGGCAATCAGTGAGTTCCCTGTGCCGAAAACGGTCAAGCAGTTACGTCGCTTTTTGGTCTGGTGGATGGCGTTTCGTAGAAAAGTACGCCGCCATCACTTATCCGTTAACAGAACCAAAAACAAAAGTCTCTGGATTGGAATCCGGAAGCCACCGAAGCTTTCGCAATGCTCAAATCCTACCTGACTGCCGCACCTATTTTAATAACACCCAATTTTTCGAAACCTTTTATCCTGATTTGCGATGCATGTACTTACGGCATTGGTTGTGTACTAGCGCAAATTCGAGATGATTCAGAGTTACCGATCGCTTATATGTCTGCGAAACTTACGAGAGCTCAGCGTAACTACTCAGTTACAGAACTGGAGTGTCTCGCTGTTCTCAAAGGCATTCAAAAGTTTCGAGCATATATAGAAGGTCAGGAGTTCACCGTAATTACGGATCATGCTTCTCTTAAATGGCTTATGAAGCAGAAGGATTTGTCAGGACGACTAGCTAGATGGTCTATGAAGTTGCAGGGATTCAAATTCGATATCCAGCACCGAAGTGGTTCCCAAAACGTCGTTGCTGATACACTCTCTAGAACTTACGAAGAAGAAGTAGCAGAATTCGATGACCAAGGCCCTATAATAGATTTGACTTCAACTTGTTTTAAGGCACCAGAATATCTAGCTTTAATTGCGTATATAAAAGAGAACCAAGCTAGGTTGCCGGACCTAAAGTTGATGGATATTATGTGATACAAGAGAACACAGTTTGCCACTGGCATAGAATCGCAAGAGAAGGACTCATGGAAACTGTGGGTACCTGCAAGTTTAGTCCCAGAAGTATTACGCGATGCGCACGAACCACCTAGCTCGGCACACTGCGGCATGGGGAAAACTGTAGAGAAAATTAAAAGGTACTTGTTTTGGCCAGGTATGGTGAGCCAGATACGTACACACATTGCTAACTGTAGCACTTGTAGATCTACCAAGAGCCCAAATATAGTCCTTAAGCCACCAATGGGTAAGCCAGTGACCTCAGATAGGCCATTTCAAAGATTATATGTCGACCTGTTGGGACCGTATCCTCGTACAAAAAGGGGTAACATAGGGTTGTTGATCGTGGTAGATCACAACACAAAGTTTCATTTTCTTTGCCCTCTGAAGAAATTTACAACACAGAAAATTACAGAGTATCTCGAGAATTCGATTTTCTACACTTTTGGTGTACCCGAATCTATTCTTACCGACAATGGATCGCAATTCCGATCAAGTTTCTTTAAAGCATTTTTAACTCGCTTTGGAGTTGAGCATAAATGTACTGCAATATACTCGCCGCAAGCTAATGCAAGTGAAAGATTGAACCGGTCAGTCTTGGCTGCAATCCGAGCTTATCTCGGTAAAGACCACACTAATTGGGATGTGCAGCTTAATGCAATAAGTGCATCATTAAGAGCTACATTACACCGAAGCACAGGCTTTCCACCCTATTTCCTTGTTTTTGGACAAAATATGATCCTGAACGGAAAAGATTACACTCTGCTCAGAAACCTAAATCTATTAAGCGATGATGTTTACATTAGCCGTACAAACACCATGCAATTAGCACGGGAGAAGGCCAAAGAAAATATATATAAGGCGCACGAAGCTAATGCAAGAATTTATAATCTTCGTTGCCGAAGGGTGCAGTTAAAAGCAGGCGATTCAGTTTATGCACGAAACTTTGCTCAGAGTAACGCGAGCAAAAAGTTCAGCTCGAAACTAGCAAGAGTATTTCTGCCAGCTAAAGTTCATAAGAAACTAAGTCCGTTTTATTATCAAGTTAGTCGATAGTAATAACAAATTGCTAGGAGTTTATCATCTGAAAGACATTCAAATAAAAAGTAATTATACCACCTAGTCTATTTTTCAAATAAAAGCTCTTCGTAATATCTTGTTCATTTATTTGCGTTGTAGTAGCCGAGTGGAACAGTTCTTGATTGTTAGAAACTTTATGTGCTACCCTCGCACTTAGCTCACACACTTTTGCATATTCCTTTTGATGTCTGATTTGGCACGTAGGCAGATCATACGATAATGCAGTTAAACTGAGGAGCGATCGCGAAAGCTTTTATCACCGTTACAGCTAGGTCTATAAAAGGAGCGGGCGACCGCGTGCGACAGTCTTCAGTTCAGATTGGAAGCGAAAAGACGTACTTCGTCAAGAAGATTAAACAGTGTAAAAACGAAGTCTAAAGTTAAAATAAGTAATAAAAATAATAGAAAGCGTATTAAAGCAGACGTGCGAGTGGAAAAGTATTGTAAAATCTAAGTAGTGAAAGATATTGAAACAGGTGATTTTATATTAGCCTGGTATCAATGGATTGGTGTTTGACCCTTGTTTAATTTTACAGCCTCGTGGCAGGGGTGCTGCCGCAAGCGCTGGTCCGCTTTTCACCAATCTCTTGGTGCATATATATTGGCTCGGAGACAAGGGTAGTAAATCTACTCCAAGGAGATTTCGGAACCGTGCTCCAGTGCCACATTCGAGACTGCTCGTTGATGATCATCAAATGTGTCTGGCGTTAAGTGACTTATATAAATGGATACCAAAGTCACAAGTTTATTCAGATCCACAAGAAATTATGACTTAAAATCTGTGTTGCGTAGTGTAATTGATTATTTATTCTCCTTTGTGCTACCTTCGTCGCTCTTATTGAGAGAATGAGAATTAGAATTGACAAAGAGTAAAGCGCACGAACAAGCTAAAAGATAAAAGCAACTACAATTAGTAAAACAGAAGCCATCTGAACGAAATTCGAAGCACGCATCCATACATACATCACATTAAACTTAAATTTTTGACATTGCGATCAGCGGATGTCTACCTAATCTATTCCCATTGATCGAAGCTAAAGTAAATTTAAGCAACTAAACAAACATGGAACAAAATGTATTATATTGAATTAAAAATTAGTCGATAGATATTAGAGTTAAGCAGCAGTAGTAATATTCCTTTTGACCTATGAATATATTTGGCAAGGGTAAGGTTGTGACATTTATATGCACGTCAATATTTATATATATACTTACAATTAACTTTCTTTGTACAAAGGCAACAATGATACCCATACAATAATACACCTACACACACCCACCAACATCGACGTCATATTGGGCCCAAGTGCACGCAACGATGGAAGTATGAGTGAGTTAATATAGAGTAGTGAGGACTATTTTTTTTGTATATCTGTTGTATATATATATATATTTACGATTGACATTGCATTGATCTCGAACCTATTGCCAACGTGAGCGTAAGATAACAGTTTTCTTCAGTAAGTTATGTTGGAAAACTGAAGTTATTTTGTTGAACAAAAATCAGTATATTATTATTTTTAAAATCATGAATTCGAATTTGAATGTTTCGGTAAATCTTAGGGAATTGATAATTCGCTTGTAATATAATCATGTATCTTGAGATCAACGGCTTGCTTCAATTAAATGATTTTGTTATATTTTAATATGAATCGGTGAATAATTATCTTGTCTGTCGAGTACCATGCTGAATTCTGTTGAAATGCGTTAATGCGTTAGAGTCTCGCATAGGGGCAATCTACGATTTTCTGGTTGCTATGGTAGGGAGGGTAGAGACGAGGGACAACTAACACCAAGATCCCTCCATTAGGCATATTGGATCCCGAGTTTTGTGGTGTTTGTCGGAACACTTATTTACAGGATAGGGAAATAAAGATAAATTTTATGATAGTATTTGATCTTGTTTTTTTTTTGAAGCGTACTTGATATTCTTCATGTCAGTGTATTGGTGTTGATAGGCAGATTGGGCGAGGAAGAACCCCGACCACGACGAGCTAAATTGAGCAAAAGCAAGAAGTACGCGCCCCCGAACCCAACGCCCCGCGACCAACGTAAGCCACTAAGGGCGAAAACGCCATAGAGGGTTACAAATGGACGTGGACACTCCATGTAGAAGGCAGCATCGACTGCCCCCCGTATACACGTGGACACTACAAGCCTTTGACTCGATACTAACGCTGTCTACCTGAAATCTAGCAAACTCAACTATCTTGCGGCTTGTGATAAGCACAGCCTCTGGTTTGTGGCCTGCCAAATCCAGGCTAGCGCCACGCATCCAGCTGGCCACGTTCCTTATGGCTGCATTCGCTGCCGCTTCTACTTCTTTTATTTCTTTGCCCACCACTACTAGGGCCAGATCATCTGCGAATCCTGTGATTCTGCATCCCTGGGGCAATTGTAGTCTGAGCACCTCGTCGTACATTATGTTCTACAGGAGTGGTCCCAAGACCGACCCCTGTGGGACTCCTGCTGAGACCATATACCAGTATGAGAGACCAGATTGCCGAGTTAAAAGCATTGCGGATGTCCAACGTAACCACCTCGCAATACTCCTTGTCTCCCCACTTCCATCGGGTACCCTCTATTGCTTAAGCAGCAATATCGACCACCGCCTTAATTGCGTCGCCCGTAGACCTTGCCTTACGAAAACAGTATTGCTGTTTGGAAAGGCCTCTTTCTCTTAAACAACACTCAGTAGTCGGTTGTACACGATCCTCTCCAGAACGTTTCCCGCCGTGTCCAGTAGGGTTCCTCTATTGGCTTGTCCCCTTTCGGTAGGAGGATTAATTTCTTTCGCTTCCATCTCTTGGGAAATACACCATCCTGAAGACATATATTGTTTTTCTCGGCGAAGGCGTCGGGTTTCGTCAGCATGGCTAACTTTAGCGCCTTGTTTGGCACCCCATCTGGCCCTGGAGCCTTTTTGTCGCCTAGTTTTTTGCTTGCCACTACCACTTCCTCTGCCGACATCTGCTGCACAAGCTTCGTGCTGCGTAAGCAGTTGACGACCTCCAATCGTGGGTGTCGGGGTAACAGTGCCTCGAGACTATAGTGGCGGGTGCGGTTGGGCAGATCTCCCGGGTTTTTTCCTGGTTGCGAATCTTTTTCGTGACGACCTTCTATGCCGTGCCCCAAGCAGCTGGATCTGCTTTGTTTAATGCCCGCAGGTCTTCCAGTCTAGATGCCAAGTCTAGGCGTCCTAGGGCTCTTTGAGAGCGCCTTCTCGCGCATAAGCATGAGCACCTGCCCGTCGTTTGCAAGGGCTACATCGATCGCCGCAAACTCTTATAGCAAGATGGTCGTTAAAATCTCGGGCTATGACGGGGGGAGCTCTTTTGCGAGCGTCTTCTGATATTTCCTCCAGCATACGCTGGAATCGCCGCAGCTCCCAGCTCGGTGGTGCGGAGCGACTGTAGATAGTGATTCCGCTCTCACGAGTCGGTCATGGGCTGCTCTGGCTTCCTGGATGGCCGCTTTCCCGCATTCTTTGCCGCCCATCCATTTCCAGCGATAGGCTTGCAAGGCTCACAGATTATTACGACGTCGGCTTCCGTACTGATTGCGTCAGCAGGGCCAGAGCAGCACTGCAATGGTTGCAGTTCAGATGTGTGAACTTAATTTCCTATTAGTGAGAGCGCTCCCAAGCACGGGGCATCTGCCGCTGCCGGCGGAGTCAACACTGGAGTCAGTATTCCTATCCTTACAGACCATGCGATGTGGCTCTTGTTGGCAGTTCTTAGCCAGGTGGTCCTTTCCTCCACATCGTCGGCCAGTTTACTCTTGCTCTGCCATGCGAGGTGTCCGAATTCAAGCATCTGAAACATCTGGTGATGTTGGATGATGTGGATCCCTGAACTGACCCATCCTACTCTCAGGAAACCTACTCAATGGGTTTTTTTCGCGCTTTCCGCTGCTAATCTTATTTTCGCCGATTGAGCTTAGCCTTTCGCAGGTTGATTTTTACTGGGGCTAGTGATTGGTTGGACCCCTCAGCATCTCGCAGATGTCCTCTCCGGTCGATATCTTGTCCAGGTCCTTGCACTTTATCGTAACTCGGTGGGGCAGCGTCCGGACCTCTGCATTTTCGCTTAGCGTTCCGCCAACCAGGCTCCTAAATGCTGTGGTTTTCGCTGAAGAAGCAGTTCTCCTTATTTTGCCCTCCTTATTTTCGTCACCGCTTTTCTGAGTTCGCACAGCTGATCTCTCCATTTGTCGCCATTTCCTTTGGGGATCGGTGTCTTCTGCACATTTGTTACGGTAGCCTGACTACCGACTGAAGCTCGGATTCTTTTGGCTTAGTGCGTTCGTGCTGTGGACTGCTTCCGTTTCACATCCACCGTCGTCCTGAACAGGGGCGAGGTTTGGGAGGACTGATGCGGCCTATTAGCCTCCTTGCACTTGCAAGTGTCGTCGTGGCTACTTCTACACCTGGTGGCGATGTGCCCGAATTCTAGGCACTTGAAGCATCTCCTGGGGATGGTTTTATGACGAATGCGGCAGATTGCCCATCCAATTCTAACTTTGCTGATTTTAAGCAGCTGTTCTGCGGGATCTTTGGGTAGGAGAACTCTAGCCGTCTGGGTTCTTAGGTATGCTGCTCGCAATTTGGGAGTGGCTTTTTTGGGCATGTCCCCGTCGATTTTGGCAAAAAACTGCATCCAGAACGTCGGTAGCTGAGCACCACTCGGGAATATGTTTAACCTTCAGCATGACTTTTTCAGAGAACGTTTTAACCTCCGCGAGCTCTCCCTTCTTCTCTTGCACAGCCTTAAGTAGTTTCGCTGTTGCATCGTCTCCTACTTTTTCCATCTGCAGGGGCAGCTCTCCAGCGGCTGTTCTTCGTATTTTGGTGACGTTCTCCCTGTATTTTTGCAGGGATTCATCGTTTTGAACTGCCCTCAGGACCTCGGCTTATGAAGCCGAGTCCCTGCACTTGACCAGCAGGGCATCTGGTCTGATTGGCATTTTGCGTGGCTTCTGTGGTCGGTGGTTAGCTTGTTGCTACGTACTCTCCTTAGCGGGTCCTGGTGGTGGTGGCTCTTCTCGGGTTCTTTGCCTCAGTGGTTTGCCCATTTGCTGCCGGACTTGCTGACTTCGGCGCTGGTGTACGCGCGCTCGTAGGCACATTCTTCTCGTTGTTGCGAGCACCCGGTTGCGTGTCGCTAGGCTTCTCAGCAATTTCCTTGCAGTTGCGGCAGATTGTTTCTGTCGGCACCTGGTCCTCTATTTGAGAGCAAATTGCCTCCTGAATCTTCTTCATTTGCGCGAGGGAATCCTTCATTCCCTGGTTTGTGTGGCGCACCACAGGCTTTTTCTCATCAACGAGGTAGATTATCTCGTCTAGGATTTTGCCTAATTGCTTCATCTGGCTGCAGCAGGAGTCTTTTACGCTCTTTGCTCGCTTAGACGGCGTTTTCCGGCGCTCTCAGGGCCTCCTGAGGTCCTGCCTCTCTTCGTCGCATTTGGTCTGAAAGGGTGCATCGGCTTTGTTGGCCTGCGGTGGAGCTCTAGCAACTCTGCTAGATTTCGCAAAAGCGAGACCATCTTCGCACTGTGTGGCCTCTGCCTGGCACGTTGTTGTTGTTGTTGCCTCTATTGTTGCGGGATGGAGGTGTCCCCCTTGTGGTTTGTTGTTCATTTTTTGTTATTTGGGCCCCCCTCGAGGCCGTTATTGTTGCCCGTTCTGTGCAGTCACCTTCGTGATCCCGTGGGTGCCTTTCCAGGGAGTGAGGTCCACGTGAGTGAGTGAGTTGACTCCGGTCCTAATGGGAGCCGGGGTTCAGAGCCAGATCGGTATTAGTCAGGACGATGTCAACTGATCCTGCACGACCAACTTAATGGTAACGGACAGCAAGCGTTTCTCGAGGCCTTGCCATGGTTTTAACGGGGCGGGGGCAGGCGCAGCATTAGCCCAGCAGCCGTTTCCGCTCGATTTCACTCGGTTTACTAAGGTGCTGGAATACTGCGGCCTGTCAGACCGGTGTCGTCGGATATGTAGTTGGCTTCCAGTATGCCGTAATTGAGACCTTACTGGGCTGAGGTCTCAATGGATCCTATAGGATCCGCTGTGCACGAAAAATAAATGGGGCGAGCTTATCCCGCAAAGCGTCCCACGTTGGCTACAAGTTTCACCGTAGCGTTTAACCGATCGGAATCATGCCGCCCTGACTCGGCCGCCAGAGCCCCGTTTGTGGGTACGCCGCCGGAGCGGTGGGGATGGCTTAGCCAGATCCGCAGCCTTGTGTACCCGTTGGCCCTGCTGAACGTTCAGAATTCATTATTTAGTTTTTTTTTTCTTTATGCTGTACTACTAGCGCCATCTATGGGCGGGCAGCTAGATATATACATCCTGTTTTAGTAGTGGCGCCATCTATTTGTCACGTTGCGATAAGTGTTTGTCTGCGGTTTTGAGCACTGGTGCTCAGCTGTGCTCACGCAGATTGCCAATGCAAGCTTGTAGCAGCTGATCGTCGTCTGCATGACTTTCACAATTCCCAGAGAGCTTTCCAAGCTTTTCACTCAATGTGCTCCAAGGGCACAATTGAGTGGTGTTGTTGTTGTCTTACCCAACGGAGGAGACCTGCGACCACTGCTGTCTCCAGTTGGCGAACAACGCCAGCTCCAGGTACGTTGAGTCTGTCGTTTTGTAGACGCTTTTCCTTTGCAGGAGCTGTGCGTGTGTGTATGTGTGTGTGTGTATGTGTTTTTTTTTTTTTTTTGCTTACGGCATGGAGGTGAAAATCTTTGTAAGATACTGATGGCCCGGGCCAACCGTATGCACGATTCGCTGACTCCGTCAACACCTACGTACTAAACTCACCCCCACTCACACACCACATTCCCCGCGGGATCACCGCAAAGAATTACTTCGCGGGGATGGGTTGCCTATGTTAGGCAGTCTCCATTATTCGTCGCTCCTTTTCGCATCGTCTCAGATCCCTCTGGATGCCTATTATGAGCTGACTTATATTCCTCCAGTTGCCCTCTCCTTCCAGCATGAACGTTACTAGTCCCTCAGGCTGGGGTACAGAGCCTACTGCGTCTATGTACCTCGAGCATTGGTACAGCACGTGTTCCGGGTCTTCGTCCAAGTTTGAGCAGGTTGGACACTCAGGGGTGTCCTCATGCCTGAACCTGTGGAGATACTTCCTGTACCCGCCGTGTCAAGTAAAAAACTGCGTTAGGTGGAAGTTATTTCTCCGTTCCGTCTCCTAATCCATTGCTCCAGATTGGGGATTAGTTTGTGTGTCCATCTCCCCTTGTTCGCCGTGTTCCATCTCTCCTGTCAAGTTGCCATTGAAGTTGCTCTCTCCGACCGTCGGATGAGGTGCAGGGTGAGGTCTATAATAGAGCCTCTACCGGCCTTGCAGTACGTGAGCTCCTGCCCGTCGTTTGCAAGGCCCAAGTCGATCACGCCAAACTCTTCTAGCAGGGTGGTCCCTCTCGCGTTGGTTTCCTTGCTTCCCTATTCCAGGGCCCAGGCGTTAAAGTATCCTGCTATGACGAGGGGAGCTCTGTTGCGAGCGTCTTCTGATATTTCCTCCAGCATGTTTTGGAACCGCCGCAGTTCCCAGCTTGGGGGTGCGTAACAACTGTAAACGGTGATTCCATCAATTTTCGCTCTGACGAATCCTTCGTGTGATGCTCTGACTTCCTGGAGAGGTGAGTTGAGGGACCAGATGGCCGCTTTTCCGCATTTACTTGCCACCCAGCCGCTTCCAACGATAGGCTTGTATGGCTCGCAGATTATTGCGACGTCAGTCTTTCTCTCCCGTGTTGCTTGCGACAGCAGGGCTTCCAGCGAAGGCTTTTATGGCTC
>NW_026997998.1:0-1657 GCF_035044405.1 Drosophila montana
AATTTAGGAATAGCGGACAGTTTTGCAATGCCCCTGTAATTTAGTATATCAGACTTTCCACCTTTCTTGTGGAGAGGAATGATATAAGATTCTTTCCAAAGAGATGGAAAGACAGAAGAATCGAGGGAAGCTTTAGCAATGGATAAACAAGGGAAGAACTACACTCCTTGAGTAGACAACTAGGGATATTGTCAGGCCCAGGAGAGAAAGAAGATTTTAAAGAATTTAAAGCTAAAAGGAGAGAGGAATGGGAAATAATAGGGGGAGGTATAGAACTAGAGGAAGTAATAGTATAAGGGTAAGAATTATTATTAGGACAGACTGAAGAGTAAGTTGATTGAAAAAAATTAGCAAAGAGGTTAGCAGAATCAGAGTCATTGCTAGCTTGATCCATCCCGAGAGAAAAAGAAGATGGCAAACTTGAAGATTTACGCTTCGAGTTTACAGAATTGTAAAACTGTCTTAGATTTAGGGCAAATTGCCTTTTGCAACGAGTTAGATAAATCTCATAGCATTAAGAATTCAGAAGAAAGAAGTTCGACTTGGCTATGGAATATTTAGCCAAGTCAGTACACGAACCAGACATTTTAAACTTTTTAAAATATTTTGATTTTATATTTTTTAGATTCGTTAATCTGGGAGTAAACCAAGGTGGCTTTGAAGAGGTAGTCGAAGGAATTGACTTGGGAATACACATATCTAAGAGGGAGTTTAGGGTGTTATAAAAAAAGTTAATAGCAGTATTCATGTCAACCGAGTCATATAAGAAAGACCAATCGGTTGCATAAATAAGCTGATTCAGCAAGGAATAGTTTCCTTTGCGAAAGCAACGGCGGGGCTTATTGGCTGATGAGCACGAAATGAGAGGATTACAATTGAACATTGCAACCTCTAAAGTAGGATGATATACATCCTCAGGAAGAGATAAAGGAGGGGACCTAGATACATTAGAAATAAGGTAGTCGTTAACAAATACAAGATCAAGTGTTCTATTCAAATGATTAGAAATTGAATTGATTTGAAACAACGAAAGGTCAAGCATGCAATCTATAAAGTCATGCTGTGCTGAGGGCACTAAATAATTTTCGGCAGTGAAAAGTGACCAAGAGATGTTCGGCAAATTAAAATCACCCAACACAATTAATAGGTCATTATCACGCACGTGTGAAGAAACTTCTTTAATACAAGAAATATGTTTCATATAAACTTGAATATCAGAAGAAGGAGGAACATAAGAGCATGTAATATAAATATTCCGTGTAGGAAAAGACACCTTGACTGAAACAATCTCAGCGTCAGTAGGCGTACTAAAACAGAAAAGTTCTGACTGGAGAGTGGCTTTAACGGCAATTAATACCCCACCATATCATATAAACTTGAATATCAGAAGAAGGAGGAACATAAGAGCATGTAATATAAATATTCCGTGTAGGAAAAGACACCTTGACTGAAACAATCTCAGCGTCAGTAGGCGTACTAAAACAGAAAAGTTCTGACTGGAGAGTGGCTTTAACGGCAATTAATACCCCACCACCTCGAGTCAGCCGATCATTTCTAGGCAAAATAAAATTGTTCGAAAAAACCTCAAAATCAGATATGGTTGAATTCAACCATGTTTCTGAAAATGCGATTATATCCGAATCGAAGGAAGTGCTGG
>NW_026997999.1:0-13902 GCF_035044405.1 Drosophila montana
GCTCGCTTAGACGGCATTTCCGGGGCTCTCAGGGCCTCCTGAGGTCCTGCCTCTCTTCGGCGTATTCATAATTGCGCCCGCTGCATTGCATTTGGCAGCGTCGCATTGGGTCTGAAAGGGTGCATCGGCTTTGTCGACCTTCGGTTCTAGCAACTCTGCTTGATTTTGCAAAAGCGAGACCATCTTCGCACTGTATAGTCTCTGCCTCGCACGTTTTTGTTGTTATTGCGTCTATTGTTGCGGGGTGGAGTTGTCCCCTTTGTGGTTTATTAGTCATTTTTCGTTATTTGGGCCCCCCACAATGCAGTTATTGTTGCCCGTTCTGTGCAGTCACCTTCGTGATCCCGTGGGTGCCTTTTCAGGGAGTGAGGTCCACGTGAGTGAGTGAGTTGACTCCGGTCCTAATGGGAGCCGGGGTTCAGAGCCAGATCGGTATTAGTCAGGATAATGTCAACTGATCCTGCAAGGCCAACTTAATGGTTACGGACAACAAACGTTTCTCGAGGCCTTGCCATGGTTTTAACGGGGCGGGGGCAGGCGCAGCATTAGCCCAGCAGCCGTTTCCACTCGATCTCACTCGGTTTACTAAGGTGCTAGAGTACTGCGGCCTGTCAGCCCGGTGTCGTCGGATATGTAGGTGGCTTCCAGTATGCCGTAATTGAGACCTTACTGGGCTGGGGTCTCAATGGATCATAAAGGATCCGCTGTTCACGCAGCTAGATATTTACATCCTGTCTTGTTTGAGGTTTTGAGCACTGAGGTTTTGAGCACTGGTGCTTAGCTGTGCTTACGCAGATTGCCATCGCTAGCTTGTAGCAGCTGACCGTCGTCTGCATGACTTTCACAATTCCCAGAGAGATTGGAAAGCTTTTCATTCAATGTACTATAAGGGCACAATTAAGTGGTGCTGTTGTTGTCTTACCCAACGGAGGAGACCTGCCCGGATCACTGCAGCCACTGCTGTATCCAGTTCGCGAACAACGCGAACAACGTTTTATAGACGCTTTTCCTTTCCAGGAGCTGTGCGTGTGTGTATGTCTGAGTGTGTGTGTGTGTATTTGTGTGTGTTTGTGTGTGTGTATGTGTTTTTTTGTTGTTTTTTTTTATAATTTTTTTTTTTTTATAAAGCACTAAAACCACCACCTACTCTCCGTTTCCCTCTAGCGTAACGACCGCTAAGTATTACCTCACGAGGGGGAGATGACATGAAAGCCTCTTCTCGTATCTTACCTAGAGTTAGAACTTGAATTGCGCTGTCTTTCAGCGCGACGCAAGGATTTAATCATTTTTGCAGCCATGTGGGTTACTGCAACCCAATTGTGTTGCGAGCTAAGTAGGATATCTATCAAGTCCATGACTGTAAAAGTTCTCCCAATACTTTACGGTCTTCTGTTGCAACTAGATCCAGCGGGGGCATTCCGGCCAGCATTAGGGCTGCGTCGTCTGAGACGGTCCGGAAGCCGCAGAGAACTCGGAGTGCGCATCTTCTGTACGATGCCCTGCATTTGCGGCTGTAGGAAAGGATCCTTATTGCTGGTCCCCAGGTCGATGTCGCGTAGAGGCGCATCGACTGAACCACGTTGCAGATGAGCCGTCTGCTGCGCGATCTAGGGCCACAAGTGTTCGCCATTATGCAAGATAGTGCATTTATAGCTCTACTCGCTTTTTCTCCAGCGTATTCCAGGTGTTTTTTAAGCTGAGCCTGTGGTCCAGCAAGACGCGTAGATATTTAATCGCTGTTTTGTATAGTACTCTGCACATGCACTTTCTCTTTTGCCACCGTGACAATTGCGATGTCGTCTGCGAAAACTACGATGCTGCATCCAGGTGGTAGGGCAAGTCGGAGCACTCCGTCATACATTACGTTCCAGAGCAAGGGTCCAAGCACCGATCCTTGCGGGACGCCTCAAGTACTCACGCGTACTTGCGTCGTCCTGCAGCCGTGTCGTATATGAGTACCCGGTCCTTGAAATACTCAGAGATCTGCAGCCTGGAGAGTACCAAGAGTATATTTAGCCAGCTTGCCGAGTTAAACGCGTTTTTCACATTTACCGTTGTCACAAGGCAGTACTTTTTGGCCCCGCCCCGCCATCGCGTGCCTTTTATTGCGTTCCGTGCCGTGTCCGCTACTGGTCGGAGAGTCCGTGACGATCTGCGATCTCTTTCTCTAATCGATCGCAGATTATGCGCTCGAAGAGCTTACCCGTGGTGTCTAGTATGCGGAGTGGCTTGCATGCTGAGGGGTCCTGCGGGTCCTTTCCGGCGTTTGGGATAAGGACCTGTCTCTGCAACTTCCAGCTCATCGGAAAGGTTCTCTCTGTAATGCATCGGTTAAACACATTTATTTCTGTGTCTGGGTGGGCGCTATAGATGGTCTTCAGCACTGCGTTGGGGATGCCGTCGGGTCCTGGCGCTTTGTTTGGTTTGATCCGCTTTAGCGCGGCAGTTGTGTCGTCTGTGTCAATGGGAGGCGCCACCGATGTGTCTACAGCTGGCAGATGGTGTCGTACCTCTGTCTGGTGCGGGAACAGTGTCTCCAATATATGTTTGAGATGTTCCGAACTGCTCGGTACGGGGAATCTTGCGAGTTTTCCCATTATCGTTTTGTAGGCTTGGCCAAAGGGCTGAGTTTCGGCTTCATCGCAGTGTTGCATCCAGCTTTTCTGCTTGCTTTGCTTGATAGCCTTGGTGAGTATAGCTCGCCAGTAGTGGTAGGCTGCCCGAGCTTTTTCGGTTTCGTGCTCCAAGGCCAGGTTTGCTGTAGCCCGTCGCGCTCGCCGTGCTGCGCGCTGGTGCAGGCATCTTGCTGTGTGGTACCTTTTACGAGCATTCTCAATTTCGTCATTCCACCATCGGACTGGCTTGTGCTTGTTGCAACCTTTCCTTTTTCTCTTTATTGCTGCATCGCAGGCTCGTTGCATTTCCCGTGTTAGGCAGTTAACGCGAAGTTCTGCGTTTCCAGTAATCGCAGTGGGTTCAAACATCGCTAAGAGTGCCTCTTCACTGAGCGTTTCAGGGTCCCAAGCATTAATATTAAAAAATAATATTAATATTGCTGACAATAGCCTGGTGGTCACTATGAGTGTACATTTGGGATAACTCCCATGTGGCCCGTCTTGCTATCGTGGGGCTGGCGGACGTCAGGTCGATTATTGAACCACGTCCTGCTTTGGTGAAGGTGTGCTCGGTCCCGGTATTCAGCAGTGTTATGTTGAGGGCTGCGAAGGCGTCTAGCAACACTCAGCCTCGTGGGTTCCTCCTGGCGCTTCCCCAGTCCACTACCAACGCGTTGAAATCGCCGGCAATGACTAGTGGGGAGTGCGCTTGCGCGTCCGCCACTAGTTCGTCGAGCATTCGCGCATATTCGTCGAGTTGAATGCTGGGGGCCAGATAGCAGCTGTACCAGAGGATGCCGCCGATCTTGGCCCTTGCGTATCCCAGCGCCGTTATTCTATCGCTCACTAGTAGTGGTGGGTTTCCGTAGCTCCATATAGCCGCACCATGTTCGGTGTTTTGGACCTAGGTCTCTTCTGACATTGCTGTGTAGGGTTCGCTCAGTAGTGCCACGTCGGCTTGTATCTTTCTGGCTGTTTGGGACAGTAGCTCCTGCGCGGCTCTGCAGTGGTTTAAATTAAGCTGTAGTAACTTCATTTTTAGTTCCTATTATTTGCGGCCTTTACAAATAATGGACATGACCTGCTAAGGGTGTTATGTCCCGGGTTCTTCTGGCCCTTTCGAGTGCATAGTATGCACGCTGCCTTCTATTGGCATGCTTTGATGCATGCTCTCCACCACAGTTGTGGCATTTACCTGTTTCATCGTGGCTGCTTCTACACCTGGTGGCGATGTGCCCGAATTCTAGGCACTTGGAGCATCTCCTGGGGTCGGTTTTATGCCGTATGCGGCAGATTGCCCATCCATTTATAATTTAGCCTATTTTTAGCAGCTGCTCTGCTAGGTGTTTGGGTAGAAGAACTCTATCCGTCTGGGTTTGCTCGGTATGCTGTGTAGTGCGTATATGCCCTTACAGAATACCCTGTTCTTAAATATAAAGTATGCAGCACTTTGTTGCATACAATAACAATAATATAGTAAACAAGCCCAGAGCCACTTTATGTATTGGATCTGTCTCATATTACGCAGCGCGGTTCACTATCCTCACTAGCTGACCGTTTATGCTTACGCTGCATATCCCACGCTCCGTCTGAGCGCATTCCGTGAGCAATATATATACTCACTTATACAGGCATATGCGAGCTACTCCCTCTCCCTCTCTTTGCAGCTGTTAACCAATAACAGCATAAGTATATATGTATATCCATAGGCTTAGCGCACATTTTTAAAGCCGAATAAATTCATTCACAAGATACCCACAAAACTGCACTGACGTGCTGATTGTTTTCATTTAAATACATTTATGGAAAAACACCAAGTCTATTTCTACAGCTGCTCGCAGTTTAGGAGTGGCTTCTGCGGGCATATCCGAGTCGATTTTGGCAAAAACTGCATCCAGAACGTTGGTAGCTGAGCACCACTCGGGAATATGTTTAACCTCCGCGAGCTCTCTCATCTTCTCTTGCACAGCCTTAAGTAGTTTCGCTGTTGCGTCGTCTCCTACTTTTTCCATCTGCAGGAGCAGCTCTCCAGCGGCTGTTCTACGTATTTTTGTGACGTTTACCTTGTATTTTTGCAGGGATTCATCGTTTTGCACTGCCTAAGGACCTCTGCATATGAATCCGTATCCTTGCACTTGACTAGCAGGGCATCTGGTCTGCTTGGCATTTTGCGTGGCTTTTTTGGTGGCTTGTTGCCACGTACTCTCCTTAGCGGGTCCTTCCTTAGTGCGTGGAGCTGGCCGTGCTTGGCTGTTGTTCTCATTGGCTGCGGTGTTACTCAGTGGTTAGCCCATCTTTGCTGCCGGGCTTACTGACTTCGGCGCTGGTGTACGCGCGCTCGTAGGCATCTTCTTTTTGTTGTTGCGGTTCGATTTCTAGGCTTCTTAGCGATTTCCTTGCAATTGGGGCAGATTTTTTCTGTCAGCACCTGGTCCTCTATTTGAGAGCATACTGCCTCCTGAATCATCTTCATTTGCGCGAGGTAATCCTTCATTCCCTGGTTTATGTGGCGCACCACAGGCTTATTCTCATTAACGAGGTAGATTATCTCGTCTAGGATTTTGCCTAATTGCTTCATCTGGCTGCAGCAGGAGTCTTTTACGCTCTTTGCTCGCCTAGACGGCATTTCCGGGGCTCTCAGGGCCTCCTGAGGTCCTGCCTGCATCGGCTTTGTCTGCCTGCGGTGGAGTTCTAGCAGCTCTGCTAGATTTTGCAAAAGCGAGACCATCTTCGCACTGTATAGTCTCTGCCTCGCACGTTTTTGTTGTTATTGCCTCTATTGTTACGGGGTGGAGGTGTCCCCTTTGTGGTTTATTAGTCATTTTTTGTTATTTGGGCCCCCACAAAGCAGTTATTGTTGCCCGTTCTGTGCAGTCACCTTCGTGATCCCGTGGGTGCCTTTCCAGGGAGTGAGGTCCACGTAAGTGAGTGAGGGTTGACTCCGGTCCTAATGGGAGCCGGGGTTCAGAGCCAGATCGGTATAAGTCAGGATAATGTCAACTGATCCTGCAAGGCCAACTTAATGGTTACGGACAACAAACGTTTCTCGAGGCCTTGCCATGGTTTTAACGGGGCGGGGGCAGGCGCAGCATTAGCCCTGCAGCCGTTTCCACTCGATCTCACTCGGTTTACTAAGGTGTTAGAGTACTGCGGCCTGTCAGCCCGGTGTCATCGGATATGTAGGTGGCTTCCAGTATGCCGTAATTGAGACCTTACTGGGCTGGGGTCCCAATGGATCCTAAAGGATCCGCTGTTCACGCAGCTAGATATTTACATCCTGTCATCGTAGTGGCGCCATTTATTTATCGCGTTGTTATATATGTTTGTCTGAGGTTTTGAGCACTGGTGCTCAGCTGTGCTTACGCAGATTGTCTTCGCTAGCTTGTAGCAGCTGACCGTCGTCTGCATGACTTTCACAATTCCCAGAGAGATTGGAAAGCTTTTCATTCAATGTACTATAAGGGCACAATTAAGTGTTGTTGTTGTTATCTTACCCAACGGAGGAGACCTGCCCGGATCACTGCAGCTACTGCTGTGAACAACGTTTTATAGACGCTTTTCCTTTCCAGGAGCTGTGCGTGTGTGTATGTCTGAGTGTGTATGTGTGTATTTATGTGTGTGTGTGTGTGTGTGTGTATGATTTTCTTTTTTGTTTTTTTTTTTATAATAGAGGGTAAAGCACTAAAACCACCACCTACTCTTCGTTTCCCTTTCGCGTAACGACCGATGAGTATTACCTCACGAGGGTGAGATGGCATGAAAGCCTCTTCTCGTATCTTATCTAGAGTTAGAATTTGCATTGCGCTGTCTTTCAGCGCGACGCAAGGATTTAATAATTTTTGCAGCCATGTGGGTTACTGCAACCCAATTGTGTTGCGAGCTAAGTAGGATATCTATCAAGTCTATGACTGTAAAAGTTCTCCCAATACTTGACGGTCTTCTGTTGCAACTAGATCCAGCGGGGGCATTCCGGCCAGCATTAGGGCTGCGTCTAAGACGGTCCGGAAGGCGCAGAGAACTCGGAGTGCGCATCTTCTGTACGATGCCCTGCATTTGCGGCTGTAGGAAAGGATCCTTATTGCTGTTCCCCAGGTCGATGACGCGTAGAGGCGCATCGACTGAACCACGTTGCAGATGAGCCGTCTGCTGCGCGATCTAGGGCCACAAGTGTTCGCCATTATGCAAGATAGTGCATTTATAGCTCTACTCGCTTTTTCTCCAGCGTATTCTAGGTGTTTTTTAAGCTGAGCCTGTGGTCCAGCAAGACGCGTAGATATTTAATCGCTGTTTTGTATAGTACTCTGCACCTGCACTTTCTCTTTTGCCACCGTGACAATTGCGATGTCGTCTGCGAAGACTACGATGCTGCATCCAGGTGGTAGGGCAAGTCGGAGCACTCCGTCATACATTACGTTCCAAGCACCGATCCTTGCGGGACGCCTCAAGTACTCACGCGTACTTGCGTCGTCCTGCAGCCGTGTCGTATATGAGTACCCGGTCCTTAAGTACTCAGAGTACGCTCAAAGAGCTTGCCCGTGGTGTCTAGTATGCGGAGGGGCTTGCATGCTGAGGGGTCCTGCGGGTCCTTTCCGGCTTTTGGGATAAGGACCTGTCTCTGCAACTTCCAGCTCATCGGAAAGGTTCTCTCTGTAATGCATCGGAAGATGTTCCGAACTGGTCGGTACGGGGAATCTTGCGAGTTTTCCCATTATCGTATTGTAGGCTTGGCCAAAGGGCTGAGTGTCGGCTTCATCGCAGAGTTGCATCCAGCTTTTCTGCTTGCTCTGCTTGATAGCCTTGGTGAGTTTAGTTCGCCAGTAGTGGTAGGCTGCGCGAGCTTCTTCGGTTTCGTGCTCCAAGGCCAGGTTTGCTGTAGCCCGTCGCGCTTGCCGTGCTGCGCGCTGGTGCAGGCATCTTGCTGTGGGGCACTTTTTTCGAGCATTCTCGTCATTCCACCATTGGACTGGCTTGTGCTTGTTGCAACCTTTCCGTTTTCTCTTTATTGCTGCATCGCAGGCTCGTTGCATTTCCCGTGTTAGGCAGTTAACGCGAAGTTCTGCGTTTCCAGTAATCGCAGTGGGTTCAAACACCGCTAAGAGTGCCTCTTTATTGAGCGTTTCAGGGTCCCAAGCGTTCCATTAATATTGCTGACAATAGTCTGGTAGTCACTATGAGTGTACATTTGGGATAACTCCCATGTGCCCCGTCTTGCTATCGTGGGGCTAGCGAACGTCAGGTCGATTATTGAGCCACGTCCTGCTTTGGTGAAGGTGTGCTCGGTCCCGGTATTCAGCAGTGTTTTGTTGAGGGCTGCGAAGGCGTCTAGCAACGCTCAGCCTCGTGGGTTCGTCCTGGCGGTTCCCCAGTCCACTGCCCACGCGTTGAAATCGCCGGCAATGACTAGTGGGGAGTGCGCTTGCGCGTCCGCCACTAGCTCGTCGAGCATTCGTGCATATTCGTCGAGTTAAATGCTGGGGGCCAGATAGCAGCTGTACCAGAAGATGCCGCCGATCTTGGCCCTTGCGTATCCCAGTGCCGTTATTCTATCGCTCACTAGTAGTGGTGGGTTTCCGTAGCTCCATATAGCCAAACCATGTTCGGTGTTTTGGACCTAGGCCTCTTCTGACATTGCTGTGTAGGGTTCGCTCAGTAGTGCCAGTGGTTTAAATTAAGTTGTAGTAGCTTCATTTTTAGTTCCTTTTATTTGCGGCCTTTACAAATAATGGACATGACCTGCTAAGGGTGTTATGTCCCGGGTTCTTCTGGCCCTTTCGAGTGCATAGTATGCACGCTGCCTTCTATTGGCATGCTCTGATGCATGCTCTGCTCCACCACAGTTGTGGCACTTACCTGTTTCATCGTGGCTGCTTCTACAACTGGTGGCGATGTGCCCGAATTCTAGGCACTTGGAGCATCTTCTGGGGTCGGTTTTATGCCGTATGCGGCAGATTGCCCATCCATTTATAATTTTGATTATTTTTAGCAGCTGTTCTGCTAGTTATTTGGGTAGAAGAACTCTAGCCGTCTGGGTTGCTTGGTATGCTGCTCGCAGTTTGGGAGTGGCTTCTGCGGGCATATCCGAGTCGATTTTGTCAAAAACTGCATCCAGAACGTTGGTAGCTGAGCACCACTCCGGAATATCTTTTACCTCCAGCATGACTTTTCAGAGATAGTTTTAACCTCCGCGAGCTCTCGCATCTTCTCTTGCACAGCCTTAATTAGTTTCGCTGTTGCATCGTCTCCTACTTTTTCCATCTGCAGGAGCAGCTCTCCAGCGGCTGTTCTACGTATTTTTGTGACGTTTTCCCTGTATTTTTGCAGGGATTCATCGTTTCGCACTGCCTAAGGACCTCTGCATATGAATCCGTATCCTTGCACTTGACTATCAGGGCATCTGGTCTGCTTGGCATTTTGCGTGGCTTTTGTGGTCGGCGGTTAACTTGTTGCCACGTACTCTCCTTAGCGGATCCTTCCTGAGTGCGTGGAGCTGGCCATGATTGGCTGTTGTTCTCATTGGCTGCGGTGGCTTCTTCTCATTAACGAGGTAGATTATCTCGTCTAGGATTTTGCCTAATTGCTTCATCTGGCTGCAGCAGGCTCGCTTAGATGGCATTTCCGGGGCTCTCAGGGCCTCCTGAGGTCCTGCCTCTCTTCAGCGTATTCATAATTGCGCCCGCTGCATTGCATTTGGCAGCGTCGCATTTGGTCTGAAAGGGTGCATCGGCTTTGTCGACCTTCGGTGGTGTTCTAGCAGCTCTGCTAGATTTTGCAAAAGCGAGACCATCTTCGCACTGTATAGTCTCTGCCTCGCACGTTTTTATTGTTATTGCCTCTATTGTTACAAGTGGAGGTGTCCCCTTTGTGGTTTATTAGTCATTTTTCGTTATTTGGGCCCCCCACAAGGCCGTTGTTGTTGCCTGTTCTGTGCAGTCACCTTCGTGATCCCGTGGGTGCCTTTCCAGGGAGTGAGGTCCACGTGAGTGAGTGAGGGTTGACTCCGGTCCTAATGGGAGCCGGGGTTCAGAGCGAGATCGGTATAAGTCAGGATAATGTCAACTGATCCTGCAAGGCCAACTTAATGGTTACGGACAACAAACGTTTCTCGAGGCCTTGCCATGGTTTTAACGGGGCGGGGGCAGGCGCAGCATTAGCCCAGCAGCCGTTTCCACTCGATCTCCTTCAGTTTACTAAGGTGCTAGAGTACTGCGGCCTGTCAGCCCGGTGTCGTCGGATATGTAGATGGCTTCCAGTATGCCGTAATTGAGACCTTATTGGGCTGGGATCCTAAAGGATCTGCTGTTCACGCAGCTAGATATATATGTTTGTCCGAGGTTTTGAGCACTGGTGCTCAGCTGTGCTTACGCAGATTGCCATCGCTAGCTTGTAGCAGCTGACCGTCGTCTGCATGACTTAAACAATTCCCAAAGAGATTGGAAAGCTTTTTATTCAATGTACTATAAGGGCACAATTAAGTGTTGTTGTTGTTGTCTTACCCAACGGAGGAGACCTGCCCGGATCACTGCAGCCCCTGCTGTAACCAGTTCGCGAACAATGCGAACAACGTTTTATAGACGCTTTTCCTTTCCAGGAGCTGTGCGTGTGTGTATGTCTGAGTGTGTGTGAGTGTGTATTTGTGTGTGTGTGTGTGTGTGTGTGTATGAATTTTGTTGTTGTTTTTTTTTTATAATAGGTAGAAAAGCACTAAAACCACCACCTACTCTCCGTTTCCCTCTCGCGTAACGACCGCTAAGTATTACCTCACGAGGGGGAGATGGCATGAAAGCCTCTTCTCATATCTTATCTAGAGTTAGAATTTGAATTGCGCTGTCTTTAAGCGCGACGCAAGGATTTAATAATTTCTGCAGCCATGTGGGTTATCTATCAAGTCTATGACTGTAAAAGTTCTCCCAATACTTTACGGTCTTCTGTTGCAACTAGATCCAGCGGGGGCATTCCGGCCAGCATTAGGGCTGCGTCGTCTGAGACGGTCCGGAAGGCGCAGAGAACTCGGAGTGCGCATCTTCTGTACGATGCCCTGCATTTGCGGCTGTAGTAAAGGATCCTTATTGCTGGTCCCCAGGTCGATGACGCGTAGAGGCGCATCGACTGAACCACGTTGCAGATGAGCCGTCTGCTGCGCGATCTAGGGCCACAAGTGTTCGCCATTATGCAAGATAGTGAATTTATAGCTCTACTTGCTTTTTCTCCAGCTTATTCTAGGTGTTTTTTAAGCTGAGCCTGTGGTCCAGCAAGACGCGTAGATATTTAATCGCTGTTTTGTATAGTACTCTGCACCTGCACTTTCACTTTTGCCAGCGTGACAATTGCGATGTCGTCTGCGAAGACTACGATGCTGCATCCAGGTGGTAGGGCAAGTCGGAGAACTCCGTCATACATTACGTTCCAAGCACCGATCCTTGCGGGACGCCTCAAGTACTCACGCGTACTTGCGTCGTCCTGCAGCCGTGTCGTATATGAGTACCCGGTCCTTGAAGTACTCAGAGATCTGCAGCCTGGAGAGTACCAAGAGTATATTTAGCCAGCTTGCCGAGTTAAACGCGTTTTTCACATTTAGCGTTGTCACAAGGCAGTACTTTTTGGCGCGTGCCTTCTATTGCGTTCCGTGCCGTGTCCGGTCCCAGTTTGATTGCGTCGACAGTGCTCCTCTGTTTACGGAAGCCGAACTGCTTGTCAGAGAGTCCGTGGCGATCAGCGATCTCTTTCTCTTTCTGGCGATCAGCGATCTCTTTCTCTAATCGATCGCAGATTATGCGCTCGAAGAGCTTACCCGTGGTTCTAGTATGCGGAGTGGCTTGCATGCTGAGGGGTCCTGCGGTTCCTTTCCGGCTTTTGGGATAAGGATCTGTCTCTGCAACTTCCAGCGGCTGTTCTACGTATTTTTGTGACGTATTCCCTGTATTTTTGCAGGTATTCATCGTTTTGCTCTGCCCTTAGGACCTCGGCATATGAAGCCGTATTCTTGCACTTGACTAGCAGGGCATCTGGTCTGCTTGGCATTTTGCGTGGCTTTTTTGGTCGGCGGTTAACTTGTTGCCACGTACTCTCCTTTTTATTTATTTAACGCGAATCCCGATGCAACGTACTGCATCCCACCTCCCGCCCAACCGACCGAGGGGCGCAGTCGTGTAACGTACGACACGAAATGCAAAGTAAATATGAAAAAAAAAAAAAATATTAAAAAAAGTCGATACAAACTACGAGTATGTGTCATGCACGGCATAATTAGTTGAGCAAAATTGAAGCGATAAAGGTATAAAATTACGTGTTAGTCTAGTAGGGATAGAGAAATTTAATTGGCTAGTCAACACAGAAGAGTCGATTTCACCAGTAATTAATTTATGAATAAATATTACACCCAGCATGGTTCTACGATTAATTAAAGAAGGAAGGTTAATCAACAGAAGTCTACTGGAGTATGACGGTAACCGCACACGAGGATCCCAATTTAAACCACTAAGGGCAAACAACAAGAATTGTTTCTGAACGGATTCAATTCTGTCCTGATGGGTAGCATATTGTGGTGACCAGATACATGAGGCATACTCAAGAATAGGTCGTACCAAATATATATAAAGTGTTTTTGTCGTGTACGGATCGTCAAACTCCTTCGACCATCGCTTGATGAAACCCATAACTATTCTGGCCTTATTGACCACGGTATTAACATGAGAGTCGAATTTAAGTTTATGATCAAGGATGACACCTAGATCATTAACTTCATTAGAAGTACTATTAACACGCTCAAGCGGTATGCTGTCAAGGTTGTAAGAAACCAATTGAGGAGGGCTTCTATAGAAGGTCATTACCTTACATTTAGAGCAGTTTAAGTTTAACAGGTTGGCTAGACACCAAGCCTGAAACGCATCAATGTCCGCTTGTAAGAGATAACATGATGCCATATCCTTATATGCAAGGCATAATTTTACATCATCTGCATACATTAATACTCGAGAGTGAGACAGTATCGAGGGAAGGTCATTGATGAAAAGAGTAAAGAGTAGCGGGCCAAGATGACTACCTTGAGGAACACCGGAAGTTACCAGAATACGTTTAGAGAATGAATTTCTGAAAAGAACCTTTTGGGTTCTGTCACGCAAATACTCTGAAATCCAGTTCAAAAGATTGACTGGGAAGCCGAGAAGGCTTAATTTATGAAGCAGCAAGGAATGGTTGACAGAGTCGAAAGCCTTACTGAAATCAGTATAGATGACGTCAGTCTGCTTTCTTTTCTTAAACCCATCAATTACAAACGAAGTAAACTCAAGAAGGTTAGTGGTTGTAGATCTGCGCTTCACGAACCCATGCTGGGAAGGTGAAATAATAGAACTACATAAATGCTGCAGTTGAGATGTTATAATTCTCTCAAAAGCTTTAGGTATAGCGGATAATTTGGAAATACCTCTATAGTTTTCGACATCGGACTTACTCCCTTTCTTATGGAGAGGGATAATATATGATTCCTTCCAGATGGTCGGAAAAGATGAAGTGTTTACGGACAATTCAAAAAGTTTTAAAACAGGTTTACATAATGCTGCAGCGCAGTATCTAAGCACGCAAGCAGGAACACCATCAGGGCCCGGTGAGTAAACCGGCTTGATAGTGTTAAGGTCGCTAAGAAGCGAACTTTCGGTAATAATGGGATTAAAGATGCAGTTTGACCTCTGTAACTGATAAGGATAAGGCTGATTTTTATTATACCTAGAGGAGGAGTAGGTAGTTTGAAAAAAGTTTGCGAACAGATCGGCTATGCCTGGATCAGTGTTCGCGCTCTCATCTGCAAACTTAACCGAAGAAGGCAAAGTAGATGTCTTTCGGTTCGGGTCCTTCCTTAGTGCGTGGAGCTGGCCATGATTGGCTGTGGTTCTCATTAGCTGCGGTGTTACGAGGTGGTGGCTCTTCTCGGATT
Source organism: Drosophila montana (assembly GCF_035044405.1). Taxonomy (NCBI): domain Eukaryota; kingdom Metazoa; phylum Arthropoda; class Insecta; order Diptera; family Drosophilidae; genus Drosophila; species Drosophila montana. The sequence goes on from NW_026997999.1 coordinate 13,543, forward strand.
CTTTGCCTCAGTGCTTAGCCCATCTTTACTGCCGGGCTTACTGACTTCAGCGCTTTTGTACGCGCGCTCGTAGGCATCTTCTTTTTGTTGCTGCGGTTCGATTTCTGAGCACCTGGTTGCGTGTCGCTATGCTTCTTAGCGATTTCCTTGCAATTGGGGCAGATTTTTTCTGTCAGCACCTGGTCCTCTATTTGAGAGCATACTGCCTCCTGAATCTTCTTCATTTGCGCAAGGGAATCCTTTATTCCCTGGTTTATGTAGCGCACCACAGGCTTCTTTTCATTAACGAGGTAGATTATCTCGTCTAGGATTTTGCCTAATTGCTTCAACTGGCTGCAGCAGGAGTCTTTTACTCTCTTT
>NW_026998000.1:0-519 GCF_035044405.1 Drosophila montana
TTTATGGGGTCAAAACCGACTCCTTTCTTGATTACCATTTTAAAATTTAATTCCATAAGACAATTATTTGTGGGGCATCTCAGCGGAACTTTTTACAGTGACAATCGAAAATAGATTACTTAATATATGTTGCAAAACATGTACTCTCGATTTTTCATTTCGCCGTCTCTCTGGGTACTACCACTAACCAAATAACATATAGACTGGGCAAACCGTATATTTGGTGGTGACAAGCGTTATATTTGCGTTTTTGTTCGGGTTCTAGACATGCCCGCATGATCTCACAGCAAGAGAGTAAGAATACATATGACCATGAAGGTAGAACGGCATCGCTGTCTTTTTACTCGCTCACTCTACAGGAAACTGCTTTGGCTTACTCTCATCCATATTTGTGCGATAGAACGGCATCGCTGTTTTCTATCTCGCTCCCACTACAGGAAACTGCTTTGGCTTACTCTCAGTGCTCTTTCAATTTGTCTATGTACCGTTTAAATGTTTGTGTGTGTAAATTAGAGCATC